>NC_090894.1:11393256-11398256 GCF_036669925.1 Montipora capricornis
TCCCAAAAAAACGCACCCTATATGTCAAATTTAGAGGCACGCTGTTCCATCCGAAATCTAATGGCACTGCTTCAGTGACATTTTTTAAATGGGAATAATATTAAAACACCATCCTTTTTAGATTCGGTCCCACCAGTTGCCGTGAAACGTGCTTTCTTCGGCTTTCTTCTCATAAATAATTGATTAAAAATAGAGTAAATGTTTGTGCCTTTTAAAACGACAGGAAAACACCTTGGCAGTTGTTCCCGTCTGTGCGGCTTGAAAAATCTGAAGATTTTTGTATCGAACTTCTCTCTACCAGGTCTCTCTGTTGGTGATTATAACAAATACCTCAGTGGTCGCGAGTGCACTCACTGAGACGTTAACCGTTAATTGCTCGGTGCCCATATTGAAACTCTCAGTCCGATTTATTCCGTGATAACCTGACAACCTTTGAGTATAAGCCGGTTGGTTCAACAAACTTCTGTTGTGGTGAAACATTGAAAAGTTAATTAATCAGCGCGTCTTCGGGCTTCAGAAATTAGGGACTTTAAGATCTACGACGCGGTCGTCAACGAGAACACCACGAAACAACTACAATATCATTGGTTAAAAAAGGAAAAATAATCGTGCTGCACGTGCGTTACGCATTTTAGCAGATATTCGTGCAGTGCTCTGCACAACAACGATATAACTGTGCAAAGATATTTTTTGAGGTGGCGTTTTCGTTGACTTGGCCGTCGCAGATCTGAAAGTCCCTAAGGCACTCCATGAGATATCTCGGCCCCTTGTTGTAGTCAAAACTGGCCCAGTAATGAAAGAAATGTAGACACAACAGCAGCTGCACCGCATGCCATTCACGTAAAACGTAGAATAACGTTGTCACGAAATTTTGTGCTGGCAGCCACGTATTAAAAGTGACTAAATTTTACAAAGCTGACAATTCGAGGGTTACCCCCTTGTAATATCTGCTCTAGACGAAGGAATGACCAACACTTGAAAAGTCCGCATTTTACTTTGCACAATTCGGGTTATCCTGCCAAATTCTTGTGTGTTTCAAACAGCCATCGGCGAAGCACCAGATGTTCTTTAAAAACTAACGCCTTTAGAATTTATATGAAGAACGTGGGAACCCTACTACAAATTTTCATTTTTCTCTTCTTCAAACATACCATTATCAATCCAAATTAGTTGTTACATATTTTACTTGACGACTCAGAATAATCGCGAAATGACTATCATAACGCTAAGATTCATATTCAAATGCCGTTCTCTGCTCAAACGCCGGACTTTGACCTAAGCTTTATGAATCTAAATCAAAATTTAGTAGCGCCTTGTAATAAAAATACTCCACAATTGTGAGACTTTTAAAATTGTTCTTTGTCGACACAGGAATGACTTTTGTCGTGATATCTCTACTCATTTACTTGGTGTTGAGGTCAGAATTTGCGAGTTCTTGCACAGAAACTTACTCCGTGCAGGGACAAGTTCTTCGAAAACACACCATCAAAGTAGATACCGCAGACGAAATAGAAGATTGTATCTGGCGTTGCATAGCATATCCCCGATGTACGAGTAGCAACTTTTATCCTATGAACAAACGCTGTGAACTGAGTGACAAGACGCATGCGTCTCATCCAGAAAACATGAGGAGCAATCCATATACCATATATATGGTGAACACTCTCCGTTCTATAGCTTGCAAAACTCAGCTCGATTGTGGTATGGATTTGATATGCACACCGTTCCTGATTTGCGAAGGTATGTCATGCCCAAAAATGAAGTAATGTGGACTTTAAGATAAATAGGACGGCAATGTCGATGAAATGTCACCTTTAAATATAACTTTGCACTATGGTACGTCTTTCGTGAATCACGTGGTACAATGCGGGCGAATTATCCTAAAAGTAAATTGATTTCAGATTAATAATAAAGTGTGGAAGGTTTACTTGTTATGCTCAAGTTGTCGTCGAAGCCTCATTTCATGTCGTTGTTATGTAGAGTACCACAAAAATATGAAATAAAATGGGTGCCTCACGTGCAGCACAATTAATTTCCTCGCTTATTTTGAGGCTCATTCGCCGCCTAATATGTTAAACGACTGACTTGATGGACATCAACCGACAGACCGCGTAATGAGCTGAAGTTGATTAACAATTTGAGAGGCTAATCCATGTGTACGTGATGACGTAATTGCTAGGTTCGCAAGTGCGTTCGGGGAATTTAATATTTGTGTGGAGTGTTCAGAATCTGATGTACTCTTCGGGAAGGTTAAGGCTATCGGAGTTGTAATCTTAAGAGAATCGAGTCTATGAAGCCTGAGTAAAATACACTGATTCCAGAGAATATTCGTACACCAACTGAACTGAAACAACCATACGGGAAGCCTGAAAGACCATTGTCATAAGAAAGTTGTCGCTTTATTATTCTTTGTATTTTACCAAGAGGTCTAGAGAACAGGAGAGACATGTTAACTTTTAAATACAAAACAACGATTTTCAATGTTGCGGAGCAACATGTTTCGGCAGAAACTCCAGCGTTGCTCAGTGCAAGTGTTACATGAGAGACAAATCTGAATATAAATATCTGACAAATGTTAATGAGTACAAATACAACACAAAAATGTATAAAGCGTGCAAATTACAGAGGTAGACTTGAATAAACAGGTTGAAGTTGTTGATTAAGGAAAGGGTTTTCTCACAGGATGTGAGTTCGAGTTCCAGCTAGCGATTGCTTTCACGTAATTGATCATGCTGACACACGCGGTTTTCCAGCTCAAGGTTCAACCGTGAAGACGTTAAAATTTGTTATCACTCTAACCACAGAATGCCGCAGTCATCCGCTTGGAATGGAAAGTAGGGCAATACCGGACTCAGCGGTGACGGCTTCTTCAACATGGGGAGCCGCACATGAACCCTGGCAAGCCAGGCTCAACAATGCGAAAAACAGTCAAAGTACTGGCTCTTGGTCGGCAGGAACATTTGCCGTTGGACAGTGGTTGCAAATTGACCTTGGCAAGGAGACAGTAGTGACAAAAATAGCAACACAGGGGAGGCCTAGTTATGCTCATCTTCAGTGGGTATCTTCTTCCAAAATTCTGTTGAGCTTGGACGGAACAATCTGGAATGCGTATCTAATCGATGGTTATGAAAAGGTATATGTAGTTTGAAAAAGATTGTCCTCAAGAGCATTAATATTAGTAGAGAAATAAGTAACTTATTCAGGAAAACATTGCTAGAGGAAAGTTTAAAATACAGTACTGAGATAAAAAAAGAGACCACTACGACGGCGGTTTCGCTGTTTTTAGGTCGTAACGGGGTCAAACGAAAAACTAAGAACTGCACATGAGTAGCTCACACTTACAACATTTCTAACATCTCGCGCGCACTTATAGCTATGTAGTGAAGGAGCGGAAAGGGGGTGGATGGGGGGGGGGGGGGGGAACTGGTAAGGATATAGTCATATCACCTTTGGCAGAACAATGATTCCCACCTTCGTATTTGCCGGCTTGGCCAAATTTCCGTTTCGCCGTATGGTTTTCGCATTGCCTGTGCATGGGCGGCAATTTCTTAACCGCATGAGAAAAAGATGTCCAAAGTTTTCAAATTTCAATCCATTGTTTATCGTTAACAATTTAACTGTGGATGACAAAAAATACTCTCACTTTGTTTAGAAGGTTAAGTGATCACAAGACGTTTATACTATTCCTTAATTTTTTTTTCGGGAATTGGAAAGAATGAGTGAATGACAAAGCAAGCTCGCCGATAAAACTTGTTGTTTCATCTTTACAGCTCGACCACGCATATATAGTGGTTCGCTGTGACGTCAGAATCTACCAAAAGACAGACATATTTAAGCAATAGAGGACGTTTTTCGTGTTTCCATAGCCTCATCTAAACACGAGGGGAAGTTGGGAGAATTCGAGACAGTAATGCATACCCAAGACGCAGTCGAGGGTCCAAGACGCAGTCGAGGGTTTGCATAACCGTCGAGAATTCTCCCAACTGCCCCGAGTGTTTAGATGAGGTTATAGAAACCAGAAAAAAGTCCTGTATTGCTTTTATATATGATTTCTCAAAGGTAAGTCGACAAATGAAGGAAAATGCTGGGGTTTTTTCTTCTAGATTGAAACAGATTTTCTTGATACACGCTCATATTTCCTATCAGCCAATCAAAACGGGCGTCTGGCAACCAATGAGAGTGCGCGTACTATCCTAATTATTTTATAAAATAAAGTAGCAGGGCACTACTGGGACATAATTGACATAGCTAAATATTATTTTTCAGGTTTTTACGGGAAATTCAGACATTGGAACAATTGTCTCGCACAAGTTGGTGCCAAGAATTACGAGCAGATATGTTCGCTTTTATGCAATGTCGTGGCATATCAGCATATCCATGAGAGTTGAGCTGTATGGCTGTGTTATTAACGGACCATAACTTTTCATTAAATTGCAACCTCACTCTAGTGAACGAAAATCTGCTAAATAACCTACCACTCATTGTATGGAGGTTAAGCCGTGTTCTTTGTCTGTCTTTCGTAAGAATTTAGTCAAGTTTTATAGAAGTAAATCGTACGTTATATTATAGAAGTAAATTCTACGTTAAAAGGGGAAGCAGCGCTGGCGCAGTGGTGAGAGCATTTGCCTTTCACCGGATTCGACGTCATATGTGGATTGAGTTTGATGGTTCTTGTTCCGAGAGGTTTTTCTCCGGGTACTCCGGTTTTCCCCTCTCCTTGAAAACCAACGTTTGATTTGATTTGATTTCAGTTTATTTGTAGTCTCCCAAATTAGTAGAGAACTCGGCTAAATAACCTTGAGACTTAAATAAAGTGATTATATTTATTATCATTCTTTCATAACATATTTCAAATGCCTGAGATGGAACTTGTGTATGATTATCTATGACTGCGAAGATCATAGCTTCACTTGATTGACATTTAGTAATGTGGGCTCGTCTTTTTCGCCCCACTTTTGCTGAACAATGGTAATCCTATAGACCACAGTTAAGTGTCCTGG
>NC_090894.1:11403256-11405756 GCF_036669925.1 Montipora capricornis
AAGGTCTTCAAGGACTTAAACACTTTTTCGATCAACGCACTGTCAAAGAACCTAGCTCGGAAACGCTCCTCCGCCTTGCCGAACTAGTTTTAACGCTTAACTGTTTTTCATTCGCTGGCAACTATTACAAACAAATTAATGGTGTAGCGATGGGCACAAGAATGGGACCTAGCTATGCCAATCTTTTTGTAGGATATGTTGAACACCAATTTTTAATCAGTACAACGGCCCCAAACCTGAACTCTACGGCCGCTACATCGACGACTGCATCGGCGCTATTTCATCCAGCAGAGAAGAACTCGATCAATTTATAACCTCCGTCAACTCTTTTCATCCGGCTCTTAAATATACCTGGGAAATTTCGGAAACTTCATTGGCTTTCCTAGATATCAAAGTTTCTATTAGAGGCAACGTGCTATGTACTAGTGTGCACTACAAACCTACTGATTCACACAGTTATTTGTTGTAATCATCGTCACATCCATCACATGTCAAGAACTCCATTCCTTATTCTCAATTTCTTAGACTTCGACGTCTATGTAGTGATGACTCCGATTTTTCCAGCAAATCAGAGGAGATGTGCCAGTTCTTCGAAAAACGTGGCTATCCTGTCTCTGTGGTCAAAGCGGGCCATCATCGCGCCCAACAATTTGATCGACAGTCGTCACTACAAACGTCACAGAAAGATAAGAATGACAGAATTCCATTCACCCTCACTTTCCATCCTCATAATCACGCAGTCAAAAGCATCATTCTTAGTAATTTTAAATTACTCCAAAATGATCCCGAGACTGGTAGAATCTTTTCGCAACCTCCACTTATTTCATTCAAACGCGACAAAAACGTAGGCAACTTTTTAGTTAGAAGCGCGCTCAAAACCAACGAGCAACCCGGCACTTTCAAATGCGCGCGCTCACGATGCAAAACTTGTCTTTTCATTGTTAACACTAGCAAGATATCGGGACCTAAGCGATCTGTTAAGATCACCGATCGTTTCACATGTACCTCCGCAAATGTCATTTATTGCATAACCTGTACGTTATGCGGTAAATTATACATTGGTGAGACAGGTAGACGACTAGGTGACCGATTCCGCGAACACCTTCGCGATGTTGAGAAGAATGACAAGGATGCATCTAAGCCAGTCGCTCGCCATTTTAATCTGCCTAACCACTCCAAAAAACACATGGCCATCTGCGGCCTTTCCCTACATCTACGTACGACGGAAAGCCGCAAGAATCTGGAACAAAAATTCATCCTATATTCCTACTTTTCACGTTGCCATGTTACCACCAATAGCGTAGCTCCTACTCTACTATAAAAACTACACGTAACCATTCGCTCTGACGAAGGGCTAACGCTCGAAAAGTCAGCTTTTAGAATCTCTGTACGGTGGCCAATTTACATTATCAACTCCGTTGATAAACCAAATTTTTGTCGCTATTTGTCAGATTTGTATTTACCTGTTCTCAACTCTGCACAGTCTTCCGGTATAACAATTGGAAATTTCACTAATAAGTCATTGACGTGAATGGCGTTTTAGTGGATCTTTAAACAAAATATACCCTCATGGAGCTCAAGAATGGATCGTCAATTGGATGAGCAAGACAGCGCTGAAAAATAAATATCTGGATTTTAAGAGACGAGTAATGGTCTTCGACAACAATTTCATTTTTCGCCTTTGGATATCAAGTGAGCTTTGTTTCTAATATTTTACTAACTTTTTATGGATTTAACCATAGTTACTAACTATGATTTAACAAATTAACATTGAAGGAATCGAACGCCTTCAAGAATGCATCACAGTGTTTACTCAGTCGCATCTTAGTTGTCTGACAATTTACATTTACCGGTATTTTGTACTCAACTCTGCAAAGGTGTAAAATATTTGGAAATGTGACAGTGAAGAATTATTTGAATGAAAGTTGTTGTCGCTTTTGTGCTTCATTATTTACGGTCAGCGTTCCGAGTCGAAAAGGGTTTTGATGTGAACTGTCAAAAATGTATTTAATTGCATCTCTTGTTTGCACGCACGCAATTGCCAATAGGAAGGTATTTTTGCCTCTAATAGTAAATATGTTGTTTGTTTCGATTAATTTTTCGCTGGAAAAGGATTTTGCCGAGATATTTCCAACCTTTGTGAACTTTAATATAATGTTGTGTAATTTTCGAGCTTAAAGGGGCTAGGTCACGCTCTTTTAGGTAATTTTGTTTAATTTTGTTAGTTATGAGCTCTAAACGTCAAATTGGCACAGCAAGAGTCTTTCATTTGCAAAATCACGGCCACGTAACAATTGAGAATGATTTTCCAGCTGTTTAAATGACATTTTGATATAAACTGATGTAAATTTGAAAAAAGGTGGGCCGACGTTTTTCAAATTTACCCAAATGCAATCCATTTCAATCCTCCCCAGTTTTGTCCATCCTTGTCCCTCCTTAGCTTTCCTGTGTTTTGTTTGAGTTCCTCTATAGTTTTGAGCCGTTATTTTGTTATTTCAGT
>NC_090894.1:11410756-11413256 GCF_036669925.1 Montipora capricornis
TACCCAACCTGCTTTGAAAGATTTATTTATGAATTTAAAGTCAGGCGTATTAAGTCAGCCGTCCTTAATCTTACCAATCATTGTGGAATGTTCGATTTTAGGCGGTTTGTGGTTCCATACGAAGCTAGAAAGAAGCTTACTCAGTTGGTCAACAAATCCACTGGGTACACTCAGAACAGAGGCAATAAAAACTATCTTTGAAAGAACTAAATTTTTGACAATGTTTATTTTCCCGTAAAGTGTGAGATCTCGTGATGACCACATGTTAAGACATCTTTAAGCAATCTTTTTTCAAAATTATATTTTACGGATATTTCCGAGTCACGGGAGAAGCAAGCGCTGAGACACACACACTTCAGGGGCCAGTTAATGCCGAAGCCATTTGTGGGTTGTGGATTGTTTTTTCCCAACCACATTGCCTCCGTTTTTGATCTGTTTAGTTCCAATCCCGAACAACTTTTAAAAGCCTCTAATTTCTCAAAAAGTTTTACAACTGAATCTATGTCTCGCACGAAACAGGAGGTGTCGTCTGCATATTGTGAAAGCTTATAGTTCCTTCCCCTTTAGTTAATATTTATACCCATTATCGACTGGTCATTTCTTATTGAAATTTGCTAAAATTTCAACAGCAATAGCGGTTAAGTTTGTTTTGGAGAAATTCTTAAATGAAAGTGCCACTAGAAAAAAATACCTTAACAATCTACAAAAAGAAAAGACGAAAAACACGCTTTTTTAGATGTAGGAAAGGTGTTAACAATATTGTTGCTGTCAAGAAACTTTTAGTGTACTTTCTGGTGTGAAATTCGCAGGAAACCTAACTACTTTTGACCTCTTCATGTCTTTGATCGTACGGTAAAAACATTTGGGCTAAACTTTCATGTACGGTAGCTGTTGTGTATCATTTTTGCATGGAAAACAACTTGTCAAAAATACTTTTTCCAAATCCTTTCCCAAAAAAACGCTGAAATGGTGAATCTCAAAAATCCGGATTTAGATTTAATCCGAAGTATCCTCCTCGAGTGTGGATACTTTGGATTCATGATCCGTTTTTGGATTTCGCCCAAAAAACGCAAAATCCTTTTTTGGATTTTCCCAAAAAAACGCACCATATATGTCAAATTTAGAGGCACGCTGTTGCATACGAAATCTAGTGGCACTGCTTTGACATTTTTTAAATGGAAATAATATTAAAATACCATTCTTTTAGACTTCCATCAGTTTCCGTGAAACGGGTGCTTTCTTCGGATTTCTTCTCATAAATAATTGATTAAAAATAGAGTAAATGTTTTTGCCGTTTTAAAACGACAGGAAAACACCTTGGCAGGTGTTCCCGTTTGTGCGGTTTGAAAAATCTGAAGATTTTTGTATCGAACTTCTCTCTACTAGGTCTCTCTGTTGGTGATTATAACAAAGTAAGCTGTTTGTTTTTCCTTTTATTTACGATATACTTATACCAACCTCTGTGGTCGCAAGTGCACTCAGACGTTAACCGTTAATTGCTCGGTGCCCATATTGAAAATCTCAGACCGATTCATTCCGTGATAACCTGATAAACTTTGAGTATAAGCTGTATAAACTGTCATGTACGGTAGCTGTTGTGTATCATTTTTGCATGGAAAACAACTTGTCAAAAATACTTTTTTCAAATCCTTTCCCAAAAAAACGCTGAAATGGTGAATCTCAAAAATCCGGATTTAGATTTAATCCGAAGTATCCTCCTCGAGTGTGGATACTTTGGATTCATGATCCGTTTTTGGATTTCGCCCAAAAAACGCAAAATCCTTTTTTGGATTTTCCCAAAAAAACGCACCATATATGTCAAATTTAGAGGCACGCTGTTGCATACGAAATCTAGTGGCACTGCTTTGACATTTTTTAAATGGAAATAATATTAAAATACCATTCTTTTAGACTCCCATCAGTTTCCGTGAAACGGGTGCTTTCTTCGGATTTCTTCTCATAAATAATTGATTAAAAATAGAGTAAATGTTTTTGCCGTTTTAAAACGACAGGAAAACACCTTGGCAGGTGTTCCCGTTTGTGCGGTTTGAAAAATCTGAAGATTTTTGTATCGAACTTCTCTCTACCAGGTCTCTCTGTTGGTGATTATAACAAAGTAAGCTGTTTGTTTTTCCTTTTATTTACGATATACTTATACCAACCTCTGTGGTCGCAAGTGCACTCAGACTTTAACCGTTAATTGCTCGGTGCCCATATTGAAAATCTCAGACCGATTCATTCCGTGATAACCTGATAAACTTTGAGTATAAGCCGGTTCGTTCAACAAACTTCTGTTGTGGTGAAACATTGAAAAGTTAATTAATCAGCGCGTCTTCGCGCTACAAAATGAAGAAAGCAGGGAAACCTGAGAAAAGCGATTCTTATTTAATTTATTCAAACCGGATAATGAAAAACCCAGAACTGTTGAGACCGTTTTCAATATAACAGGTGACGAACTCTATCTTTTATGGGTGCGGGCCGAAAAAAACAATAGGCACTA
>NC_090894.1:11418256-11433256 GCF_036669925.1 Montipora capricornis
GTGTCGAAAAAAGCGTTATCTCTTTCCAAAATAATTATTTGGACGTCGAAATAAGTTTCCGCCATACATTTTCTTACAGCGACTTGCATTGTTTGCCCCTTTGCAACCCCAGAACCCCTTGCGCATAAACAGGGATCCGATTACTGGCAACTCATTCATTGAAGGCATAGCGTTCTCCGTTTTAAACACTCGACAAACAAATATGGTAATTCAATATGTGTTTCGCTCTTCAAGCCATGTGAAAACAAAGGTGCATTTTTACATCTCGATACGGTCTAATTTTTGACGGTATCACAAAAAGGAACCACGTATTAAAAATGACTAAATTTTACAAAGCTGACGATTCGGGCGTTACTCCCTTGTAATATCTGCTCCGGATGAAGGAACGACCGTAACACTTGAAAATTCCGCATTTTACTTTGTACAATTCGGGTTATACTGCCAAATTCTCATGTTTCAAATCCGTTTCGAGCAGCCATCGGAGAAGCACCAGATGTTCTTTAAAAACTAACCGGCACCGTTAGAATTTATAAGAAGAACGTGGGAACCCTACTATAAATTCTCAATTTTCTCTTCTTCAAACATACCATTATCAATCCTAATTAGTTGTTATATATTTTACTTGACGACTCAGAATAAACGCGAAATGACTTCCATAACGCCAAGTTTTATATTCAAATGCCGTTCTCTGCTCAAACGCCTTGTGCCGGACTTTGACCGAAGCTTTATGAATCTGAATCAACATTTACTAGCGCCCTATAATAAAAATACTCTACAATTGTAAGACTTTTAAAATTGTTCTTTGTCGACACAGGAATGAATTTTGCCGTGATATCTCTACTCATTTACTTGGTGTTGAGGTCAGAATTTGCGACTTCTTGCACAGCAACTTACTCCGTGCGGGGACAAGTTCTTCGAAACCACACCATCAAGGCAGAGACCGCAGACAAAATAGAAGATTGTATCTTGCGTTGCATGGCATATCCCGGATGTACGAGTAGTAACTTTTATCGTATAAGCAAACGCTGTGAACTGAATGACAAGACGCATGCATCTCACCCAGAAGACATGAGCAGCAATCCATATACCATATATATGGTGAACACTTTCCGACCTATACCTTGCAAAACTCAGCTCGATTGTGGTATGGATTTGATGTGCACACCGTCTCTGATTTGCGAAGGTATGTCATGCCCAAAAATGAAGTAATATGGACTTTAAGAAATATAGGACGGCAACGTCGACGAAATGTTGCCTTCAAATATAACTTTGCACTATGGTAAGTCTTTCGCGAATCACGTCACGTGATTCAATGTGGGCGAATTATCCTAAAAGTAAATTGATACGAGCGCCGGATTTCAGAGTAAGATTAGTGTGCGGAAGGTTCATTTGTTATGCTCAAGTTGTCGTCGAAGCCTCATTTCATGTCGTTGTTATCTAAAGTACCACAAAAATATGAAATAAAATGGGTGCCTCACGTGCAGCACAATGAATTTGCCTCGCTCAACCAACGATATTGTTATTTTGAGGCTGTTAAACGACTGACTTGATGGACATTAACCGACAGACCGCGTAATGAGCTGAAGTGGATTACAGTAACAATTTGAGAGCCTAATCCATGTGTACGTGATGACGTAATTGTTAAGTACGATTGGGAAATTTGTGAGGTGTACTTCTAGGCATCTTAATATTTGCGTGGAGTGCTCGGAATCCGATGTAATCTTCGGGAAGGTTAAGCCTATCGGAGTTGTGATCTTAAGAGAATCAAGTCTATGAGGCCTGAGTAAAATACATTTCATTAAATATTCTTGTTCACCAACTGAACTGAAACAACTATACAGGAAGCCTAAAAGACCATTGTCATAAGAAAGTTGCCGCATTATTATGCTTTGTATTTTACCAAGAGGTCTAGACAACAGGAGAGACATGTTAACTTTTAAATACAAAACAACGATTTTCAATGTTGCGGAGCAACATGTTTCGGCAGAAACTCCAGCGTTGCTCAGTGCAAGTGTTACATGAGAGGTAAATCTGAATATAAATATCTGACAAATCTTAATGAGTACAAATACAACATAAAAATGTATAAAGCGTTCAAATTACTGAGATAGGCTTGAATAAACAGGTTCAAATTATTGATTAAGGAAAGGGTTTTCTCACAGGATGTGAGTTCGAGTTCCAGCTGGCGATTGCTTTCACGTAATTGATCATGCTGACACACGCGGCTTTCCAGCTCAAGGTTACCGTGAAGTCCTTAAAATTTTTTATCACTCTAACCACAGAATGCCGCAGTAATCCGCTTGGAATGGAAAGTAGGGCCATACCTAACTCAGCGGTGACAGCTTCTTCAACATGGGGAAGTGAACATGAACCCTGGCAAGCCAGGCTCAACAATGCGGCAAAAAGTCAAAGTACTGGCTCTTGGTCAGCAAGAACAAATGCCGTTGGACAGTGGTTGCAAATTGACCTTCGCAAGGAGACAGTAGTGACAAATGTAGCCACACAGGGGAGGCCTCATGATTCTGCTCTTCAGTGGGTATCTTCTTACAAAATTCTGTTGAGCTTGGACGGAGCAAACTGGAATGCGTATCGAAGCGATGGTTCTGAAAAGGTAAATGTCGTTTGAAAAAGACTGTCCTCAAAACCATTAGTAGAGAAATAAATAACTTATTCAGGAAAATATTGCTAGAGAAAAGAAAGTTTAAAATACAGTACTGAGATAAAAAAAGGGACCACTATGATGGCGGTTTCGCTGTTTTCAGGTCGTAAAAGGGTTAAACGAAAAACTAAGAGCTGTACATGAATAGCTCTCACTTACAACATTCTTAACAACTCGCACTTACGCCTCTGTAGTGAAAGAGCGGAAAAGGGGTTGGAGGGGAAAACTGGTAAGGATATAACCATATCACCTTTGGCAGAACAGTGATTCCCACCTTGTTCGTATTTGCCGGCTTGGCCAAATTTCTCAGCCGTATGCTTTTCGCGTTGCCTGTGCATGGGTGGCAATTTCTTAACCGCATGTGAAAAAGACGTCCAAAGCGTTTTCAAATTTCAATCCATTGTTTATCGTTAACTGTTTAACTGTGGATGACGAAAAATAGTCTCACTTTGTTTATAACGTTAAGTGATCACAAGACGTTTATACTATTCCTTAATTTTTTTTCGCGAATTGGAAAGAATGATAGCCTCATCTAAACACGAGGGGAAGTTGGGAGAATTCGAGACAGTTATGCATACCCAAGACGCAGTCGAGGGTCCAAGACGTAGTCGAGGGTTTGCATAACTGTCGAGAATTCTCCCAACTGCCCCGGGTGTTCAGATGAGGCTGTGGAAACACGGAAAAAAGTCCTGTATTGCTTTTATATATTATTTCTCAAAGATAAGTCGACAAATGAAGGAAAATGTTGGGTTTTTTTCTTCTAGATTGAAACAGATTTTCTTGATACACGCTCATATTTCCTATCAGCCAATCAAAACGGGCGTCTGACAACCAATGAGAGTGCGCGTACTATCCTAATTATTTTGTAAAATAAATTAGCAGGCCACTACTGGGACATAATTGACATAGCTAAATATTATTTTCCAGGTTTTTACGGGAAATTCAGACATTGGAACAATTGTCTCGCACAAGTTGGTGCCAAGAATTACGAGCAGATATGTTCGCTTTTATGTAATGTCGTGGCATAACCACATATCCATGAGAGTTGAGCTGTATGGCTGTGTTATTAACGGACCATAACTTTTCATTAAATTGCAACCTCACTCTAGTGAACGAAAATCTGTAAATAACCTACCACTCATTGTATGGAGGTTAAGCCGTGTTCTTTGTCTGTCTTTCGTAAGAATTTAGTCAAGTTTTACAGTAGTAAATCGTACGTTATATTATAGAAGTAAATTCTACGTTAAAAGGGGAAGCAGCGCTGGCGCAGTGGTGAGAGCATTTGCCTTTCACCGAATTCGACGTCATATGTGGATTGAGTTTGATGGTTCTTGTTCCGAGAGGTTTTTCTCCGGGTCTGACTCCGGTTTTCCCCTCTCCTTGAAAACCAACCTTTGATTTGATTTGATTTCAGTTTATTTGTAGTCTCCCAAATTAGTAGAGCACTCGGATAAATAACCTTGAGACTTAAATAAAGTGATTATATTTATTATCATTCTTTCATAACATATTTCAAATGGCTGAGATGGAACTTGTGTATGATTATTAACCCCGGTGGATGAAATGAAGACATTATAGTTTTCCGATGGTGACCCGAGGATACTCGGAACACTCGCATTTTTCCGAGTATCCCCAAGTCACCATCGGAAAAAAACAGTATCATCTCTTCAATATATTTAAAGTGCCCCTGTGATCAAAACATCAATTCTTATTTTTCTTTGGATTTCGAAACTATGTTAACTAAACACTAAGCGAACAAAGTTTTTAGCTTTCATTTCAAAAAGACTCCTGTTTATTTTAACTGGAATTTTACAATTAATGGTCAGCCATTACGAACTTTAAGATCTTGACAGAGCTGGATCGAGGAAATGACGTCAAAGGCTCACTAGTTTAACTTGATGCCATGCGTGTGTACGCCGCAGAATTATTAGATCTAAACGGATCCAAGGCAACTGGCGTGGACGGTATTCCCCCGAGGCTCCTGAAAGCGTCTGCTCCTGCTTTGGCGACCCCTTTGTCTCGTTTGTTAAATTATTGTCTCGAACAATCTTGTTGGGTTAGCGAGTGGAAATCTAGCAACATCAGTCCAGTTTTTAAAAAGGGATGTGAAGTTACCAAAGTTAATTATCGTCCCATCTCAATTCTACCCTGTGTATCTAAGATTTTTGAACGAATTATGTATAATCAACTGTATTATAACTACTTTGTTTCACGCCGTCTTCTCTCCGACAGCCTGTCTGGCTTCTTAAAGGGGCATTCTTGTTGCAAGGCACTGCTGAAGATCACAGAGGACTGGAGAGAAGCATTAGATGAGAGACAAACAGTCTCTGCGGCGTCTATAGATCTGAGTAAGGCGTTTGACACTATATGCCACTGCCTCCTGATAAGAAAGTTAGCGGCATATGGGCTTCTGGACCACTCCATTCAACTGATCCGCTCTTACCTTATTAATCGTAAGCAACGAGTCAAGATAGAGAACGCTTATTCCAACTGGCGTGTAGTCCAATGTGGTGTCCCGCAAGGATCTCTTTTGGGACCGCTTTTGTTTAATATATATATTAATGACATAACCCGTATTACCAAGAATATGGAATTGAGGCTCTACGCAGATGACACAACCGGTTATGCTGCTAGTAACTCACCTAGCTGCGACCTTGGAATTCTACATCAATAGTGACCTGGCGAGATTATCACATTGGCTTGAAGATAACTACCTCACCATCAATGCCACTAAGACGCAGGTTATGATTGTTAGCAAATCCAACTATAACTATCAGCTCACTCTAAAGTCAAATAATATTCTGACTATCGATGAACTTAAGTTGCTGGGAGTGACGATTGACAATAAGCTCACCTTTTCTTCACATATTAAATTGGTTCTTAGTAAAATTCATGCAAAAATAGCCGCCTTGCGCAGAATAGTGACGCTGCGGTTAAATTATATAAGTCGTACACTCTACCTCATTTTGACTATTGTAGTCCTCTTCTAATAGGGATTAATCAAACTTTCTCTGATAAGTTAGAAAATGCCAATTATTACGTACTTAGAACTCTCTTCAATCTACCTAAGTCTATTAGTTACGAGCAGTTCTTGTTGCAGTATAATTTAGATTCCATTAAGCATAGGCGCATGGTCCAAGCTCTGACACTTGTGAACAAAAGCTTTCCTAATAATTGAAGTAATATGTTTAGAATGAAAAACTGTGTTTACAATCTTTGCAGCAATGGTAGCAGACTCGATCAGCCGACCCCCAATACTGGTTTTAAACACAGATCTTTTTCGTATATTGCGTGCCGCCTCTGGAACAAGATACCTTTGCATGTTAGGGAGGCCCCAAACCTTAAGAATTTTATGGCCAAACTAAACAAACTTAAGTTGAGCCAGGACGAGTGTCGCTGTAATTCTTGCTCTAATTAGATGCTATTATAAATTTATAGTATGGATAGGTAATTTTATTATAGATTCTTAGTCTAGTATTTTCTTAATTTATATACTAATGTAGATACACGTACATTTTTGTAACGAGTCTTTTTTAGGCTCATCAATGTCACGTGTTTAAATAAAGTTTTTCAGTTTTCTTTCAGTTTGTTCGGACGGGTATTAAAGCTGTCTCTTGTGTAAAAGTTGTCACAAGCCTCTAAAGGTGTTTGTTTCAGAATAAGGTGACGTTTCTACTAAGGATTATGCTAATTTCTGACGAAACTCTATTAAGCGGCCACTGGGCCGGCTAATATATAGAGGTTTCACTGTAGATCGTACTTAACGAAAGAATATGCTAATGTCGGCACATGTGTCATGACAAATGATGGGCACAAGCTTGACAGGTAGGTATAAAAAATGCTTTAATAGTACTTGGGAGTAAGTTGTTAGTTGTTAGCGATTGCTGTTGTTACAGAGGCACATTCGAGGAATAAAGAAGAGTCAACCAAGAGTGTTAGAGTTGATTTCTGTTCCCCCAAAACGTTTTCTCTAACAACATCCGGCTTCAAATCTAATGACACTGGTTTGACACTTTTAAAATGAAATATTAAAGTGTCATTCTCTTTGGACTCCGTCTCATCAGTTGCTGTGAAAGAGAACCTCTTTAAACAGGCTTTCTTACTTCCTCTCATTAATAATTGACTGAAAATAAATCAACATTTTTATACTGTTTACTTAAAACTGCGAATAGACAAAACATCTGGAGAAACGTTGGTATACAGTTGTTGCCATTTGAGCGGTTCGACAAATCTTCAGATCAGTTTTGTGTAAAAACTTCTCTACCAGGCCTCTCTGTTGCTGATTATAACAAAGTAAGCTGTTTGTTGAATCCTTTTAAGATTTCCTTATACCAACCTGTAAATCGAGAGTACACTTAGAGTTTGTGTTTTTTTATAAGTGCTTCCTAGTTCATAATGTGTTTTTACGGCATGCACCATAAAAGATAGGGTTCGTCACATTTTCAGAAAGAGCAGTTTCATCAGTAGTGTATTTCGCGGAGTAATTAATCAACTGAGTAACAAGTCACAGTTTTACCCGAGTTTTCATCCTGTAATGCGAAAATGTGATGCGTTCAGTATTAATTTTTCAGTGGCCGTCTCACCACAACAAAAGTTTGTTAAACTAGCCGGGCTATACCCAAAGATCATTAGGTTGTGAATCAAGTAATCAAGTAATTAACGGTTAATACACGAAATTTAACGTTAAAACTCTTCATTTTGCAACTTTTTGGAGTCCGGTCATGAAACCATTATCAAGCAATGCAAACGAGTGAAATTTATACGGACACAACTATAACATACATTTAATTTTGTCAGAAGGGATCTGCCTGAACATTTAGGGTAGTCGAATTTCTCCATGAATATCATTTCCAGAATCAAGCAAATTATATTTCTGTTTCAGTTTTCTGGAACACTAAACTGAGTTCATAGATTTTAGATTATCAAGCACAAATTAAAGGCATGTTTGTTCTTTACGAATGCTAAAGGACAGTTTTTTGCGCCCTATTTGACACCGCTCACGGTGGCGATGTCTTGTATTTATTATTGACCAACAAAGCTCTCATCCTAAAAACTACGTTTGAATTTATCCACAAGCTCATCTTCAACAGAGGAAGTTTAATCGATTATAGAAAGAGCTTTCAATGAACATATTTTAAGCGCGGAGAATTCTCTCAAGTAGCACCTTCTGAAGAAGTGCAATTTTGAGGTTCTCCCAGGGGGAACAAGAGAACGTAGCTAAAATTTTATAAACTAAGGAACAGGGGAACAAAGACATATCTTAGGAAACAAGGGAACATAAGCCATTTAAGGGATCAAAAAGCTGAAAACAATTTTGGAAGTACATTCGGGAACAAGGGAACACAAGCAAATCTTTAAAGGAACAAACACCCCCCCCCCCTCCCCCCGCCGGACTCAGAGGTCCTCAATTTTAATTAATTCAGTACACTAAATGAAAGAAGGTTAACCGGTTCCTAAGTAATCTTGAGACCATCTTTACCAGAAACGACTCAAGACCATATAACCTTCGAAACTTGGACTTTGATCAGTATTCTAACTTACAGTTAGGAGTTTAAGAAAAGACGACAGCTACGGCAACGATAACGCTATAGAACAGTTATATGATGGTTAAAGGTGGAAGAATAATCTCTGCAAGAGCAGCAAGCATTTTAGCACATATTTTCCGGTACTTTGCATAACAACGGCGTTATGTTATGTTTAACGCTGGATAGCTTGTGGGGTCGTGCACAAATGAAATCATATCAAACAAGAGGCTCTAAGTAGCCTATACTCATGCGCTGCCAGGTTATTTGTACTTTTGTTTACAGTTTAATAATAATAATAATAATAATGATGATGATGATGATTATGATGATAATAATAAAAACTTTATTGTACACCACAAAAAGAGGTATATAGGTGTTACAAGAATCTATTTGAGAGAAGTTGCTCTTTATCATGTGAGTTCATTGACCTATGTTTTACAGATATTTCCGAGTCACGGTAGAAGCAAGCGCTGAGACACACACACTTCAGGGGCAAGTTAATACCCAAGCCATTTGTGGGTTGTGGATTGTTTTTCCCAACCACATTGCCTCCGTTTTTGATCTGTTTAGTTCCAATCCCGAACAACTTTTAAAAGCCTCTAATTTCTCAAAAAGTTTTAGAACTGAATCTATGTCTCGCACGAAACAGGAGGTGTCGTCTGCATATTGTGAAAGCTTATACTCCTTCCCCTTTAGTTAATATTTATACTCATTATCGCGGACTGGTCATTTCTTATCGAATTTGCTAAAATTTCAACAGCAATAGCGGTTAAGTTTGTTTTGGAGAAATTCTTAAATGAAAATGCTACCAGAAAAAAATACCTTAACGATCTATAAAAAGAAATGACGAATTCATGCTTTTTTAGCTGTAGGAAAGGTGCTAACAATATTGTTGCTGTCAAGAAACTTTTAGTGTAATTTCTGGTGTGAAATTTGCAGGAAACCTAACTACTTTTGACCTCTTCATGTCTTCGATCGTACGGTAAAAACATTTGGGCTAAACTGTCATGTACGGTAGCTGTTGTGTATCATTTTTGCATGGAAAACCACTTGTCAAAAATACTTTTTTCAAATCCTTTCCCCAAAAAAACGCTGAAATGATGAATCTCAAAAAACCGGACTTAGATTTAATCCGAAGTATCCTCCTCGAGTGTGGATACTTTGGATTCATGATCCGTTTTTGGATTTTGCCCAAAAAAACGCACCCTATATGTTAAATTTAGAGGCACGCTGTTCCATCCGAAATCTAATGGCACTGCTTCAGTGACATTTTTTAAATGGGAATAATATTAAAACACCATTCTTTTTAGATTCGGTCCCACCAGTTGCCGTGAAACGTGCTTTCTTCGGCTTTCTTCTCATAAATAATTGATCAAATGTTTGTGCCTTTTAAAACGACAGGAAAACACCTTGGCAGTTGTTCCCGTCTGTGCGGCTTGAAAAATCTGAAGATTTTTGTATCGAACTTCTCTCTACCAGGTCTCTCTGTTAGTGATTATAACAAATACCTCAGCGGTCGCGAGTGCACTCACTGAGACGTTTACCGTTAATTGCTCGGTGCCCATATTGAAACTCTCAGACCGATTTATTCCGTGATAACCTGACAAACTTTGAGTATAAGCCGGTTCGTTCAACAAACTTCTGTTGTGGTGAAACATTGAAAAGTTAATTAATCAGCGCGTCTTCGGGCTACAAAAATTAGGGACTTTAAGATCAACGACGCGGTCGTCAACGAGAACGCCACGAAACAACTACAATATCATTGGTTAAAAGAGGAAAAATAATCGTGCTGCACGTGCGGCACGCATTTTAGCAGATATTCGTGTGGTGCTCTGCACAACAACGACGTGAAATCACCAAATTTGAGGTTTTGACGACAACACGAGCGTTCAAATGTGAATCTTTCATTCTTTACTTTTGCTCTGAAATCGCTCACGGTACCAATCTATTTTCGCCCACATTGTGCGACATGAAAGAGACGAAATTATAACAAATAACTGTGCAAAGATATTTTTTGAGGTGACGTTTTCGTTGACTTGGCCGTCGCAGATCTGAAAGTCCCTAAGGCACTCCATGAGATATCTCGGCCCCTTGTTGTAGTCAAAACTGGCCCAGTAATGAAAGAAATGTAGACACAACAGCAGCTGCACCGCATGCCATTCACGTAAAACGTAGAATAACTTTGTCACGAAATTTCGTGCTGGCAGCCACGTATTTAAAATGACTAAATTTCACAAAGCTGACGATTCGAGGGTTACCCCCTTGTAATATCTGCCCAAGACGAAGGAATGACCAACACTTGAAAAGTCCGCATTTTACTTTGTACAATTCGGGTTATACTGCCAAATTCTCGTGTTTCAAACAGCCATCGGCGAAGCACCAGATGTTCTTTAAAAACTAACGCCTTTAGAATTTATATGAAGAACGTGGGAACCCTACCATAAATTTTCATTTTTCTCTTCTTCAAACATACCATTATCAATCCAAATTAGTTGTTACATATTTTACTTGACGACTCAGAATAATCGCGAAATGACTTCCATAACGCTAAGTTTCATATTCAAATGCCGTTCTCTGCTCAAACGCCGGACTTTGACCTAAGCTTTATGAATCTAAATCAAAATTTACTAGCGCCTTGTAATAAAAATACTCTACAATTGTGAGACTTTTAAAATTGTTCTTTGTCGACACAGCAATGAATTTTGCCGTAATATCTCTACTCATTTACTCGGTGTTGAGGTCAGAATTTGCGAGTTCTTGCACAGCAACTTACTACGCGCAGGGACAAGTTCTTCGAAACCACACCATCAAGACAGAGACCGCAGACAAAATAGAAGATTGTATCTGGCGTTGCATGGCATATCCCGGATGTACGAGTAGCAACTTTTATCGCATGGACAAACGCTGTGAACTGAGTGACAAGACGCATGCGTCTCATCCAGAAGACATGAGCAGCAATCCATATGCCGTATATATGGTGAACACTTTCCGTCCTATACCTTGCAAAACTCAGCTCGATTGTGGTATGGACTTGATATGCACACCGTCTCTGATTTGCGAAGGTATGTCATGCCCAAAAATGAAGTTATGTGGACTTTAAGATAAATAGGACGGCAATGTCGATGTAAAAAATGTCACCTTCAAATATAACTTTGTACTATGGTACGTCTTTCGTGAATCACGTGGTACAATGTGGGCGAATTATCCTAAAGGTAAATTGATTTCAGATTAATAGTAAAGTGTGGAAGGTTCATTTGTTATGCTCAAGTTGTTGTCAAAGCCTCATTTCATGTCGATGTTATGTAAAGTACCACAAAAATATGAAATAAAATGGGTGCCTCACGTGCACCACAATTAATTTTCTTCGCTTATTTTGAGGCTCGTTCGCCGCCTAATATGTTAAACGACTGACTTGATGGACATCAACCGACAGACCGCGTAATGAGCTGAAGTGGATTGACAATTTGAGAAGCTAATCCATGTGTACGTGATGACGTAAATGTTAGGTTCGCAAGTGCGTTCGGGGAATTTAATATTTGTGTGGAATGTTCAGAATCTGATGTAATCTTCGGGAAGGTTAAGGCTATCGGAGTTGTAATCTTATATTAAGAGAATCGAGTCTATGAAGCCTGAGTAAAATACACTGATTCTGGTGAATATTCGTACACCAACTGAACTGAAACAATCATACGGGAAGCCTGAAAGACCATTGTCATAAGAAAGTTGTCGCTTTATTATTCTTTGTATTTTACCAAGAGGTCTAGAGAACAGGAGAGACATGTTAACTATTAAATACAAAACAACGATTTTCAATGAACATGTTTCGGCAGAAACTCCAGCCTTCCTCAGTGCAAGTGTTACATGAGACGCAAATCAGAATATAAATATCTGACAAATGTTAATGAGTACAAATACAACATAAAAATGTATAAAGCGTGCAAATTACAGAGGTAGGCTTGAATAAACAGGTTGAAGTTGTTGATTAAGGAAAGGGTTTTCTCACAGGATGTGAGTTTGAGTTCCAGCTAGCGATCATTGCTTTCACGTAATTGTTCATGCTGACACACGTGGTTTTCCAGCTAAAGGTTCAACCGTGAAGACCTTAAAATTTGTTATCACTCTAACCACAGAATGCCGCAGTCCACTTGGAATGGAAAGTAGGGCCATTCCGAACTCAGCGGTGACGGCTTCTTCAACATGTGGAACCGCACATGAACCCTGGCAAGCCAGGCTCAACAATGCGGCAAAAAGTCAAAGTACTGGCTCTTCGTCGGCGCGTAGAAATGTCGTTGGACAGTGGTTGCAAATTGACCTTGGCAAGGAGACAGTAGTGACAAAAATAGCAACACAGGGGAGGCCTAGTGATTATCATCTTCAGTGGGTATCTTCATACAAAATTCTGTTGAGCTTGGACGGAACAAATTGGAATGCGTATCGAAGCGATGGTTCTGAAAAGGTAAATGTCGTTTGAAAAAGACTGTCCTCAAGACCATTAGTAGAGAAATAAATAACTTATTCAGGAAAACATTGCTAGAGGAAAGTTTAAAATACAGTACTGAGATAAAAAAAGAGACCACTACGATAGCGGTTTCGCTGTCTTTAGGTCGTAAAAGGGTCAAACGAAAAGCTAAGAACTGCACATGAGTAGTTCACACTTACAACATTCCTAACATCTCGCGCGCACTTATATCTATGTAGTGAAGGAGCGGAAAAGGGCGTGGAACAATGATTCCCACCTTCGTATTTGCCCGGTTGGCCAAATTTCCGTTTCTCCGTATGCTTTTCGCATTGCCAGTGCATGGGTGGCAATTTCTTAACCGGCGCATGTCAAAAAGATGTCCAAAGCGTTTTCAAATTTCAATCCATTGTTTATCGTTAACAATTTAACTGTGGATGACAAAAAATACTCTCACTTCGTTTAGAAGGTTAAGTGATCACAAGACGTTTATACTATTCCTTTTTTTTTTTTTCGCGAATTGGAAAGAATGAGTGAATGACAAAGCAAGCCCCCCGATAAAACTTGTTTCATCTTTACAGCTCGACCACGCATATATAGTGGTTCGCTGCGACGTCAGAATCTACCGGAAGACAGACATATTTAAGCAATAGAGGACGTTTTCCGTGTTTCCATAGCCTCATCTAAACACGAGGGGAAGTTGGGAGAATTCGAGACAGTTATGCATACCCAAGACGCAGTCGAGGGTCCAAGACGCAGTCGAGGGTTTGCATAACTGTCGAGAATTCTCCCAACTGCCCCGAGTGTTTAGATGTGGCTATGGAAACACGGAAAAATGTCCTGTATTGCTTTTATATATGATTTCTCAAACATAACTCGACAAATGAAGGAAATTGCTGGGTTTTTTCTTCTAGATTGAAACAGATTTTTTTGATACACGCTCTTATTTTCCTAACAGCCAATCAAAACGGGCGCCTAAGAACCAATGCGAGTGCGCGTACTATCCTAATTATTTTATAAAATATAGTAGCAGGGCACTACTGGGACATAATTGACATAGCTAAATATTATTTTTCAGGTTTTTAAGGGAAATTCAGACATTGGAACAATTGTCTCGCACAAGTTGGTGCCAAGAATTACGAGCAGATATGTTCGCTTTTATGTAATGTCGTGGCATAACCACATATCCATGAGAGTTGAGCTGTATGGCTGTGCTATTAACGGACCATAACTTTTCATTAAATTGCAACCTCACTCTAGTGAGAGTGAGGTTGCACAAATCTGGTAAATCTAACCTCGCACAAATCTGGTAAATAACCTACCACTCATTGTATGGAGGTTAAGCCGTGTTCTTTGTCTGTCTTTCGTAAGAATTTAGTCAAGTTTTAAAGTAGTAAATCGTACGTTACTTTATAGAAGTAAATTCTACGTTAAAAGGGGAAGCAGCGCTGGCGCAGTGGTGAGAGCATTTGCCTTTCATCGTATTCGACGTCATATGTGGATTGAGTTTGATGGTTCTTGTTCCGAGAGGTTTTTCTCCGGGTTTTTTGCTTAATATGAATACATGATGCAGCAGATAACCTAGTAACCTTTGTGGTTGTCTTAGTTGGTGTTTATAGAAGAATCCGCCTTACAAGAAGGGGTTTCTCTCTACTAATTAAAACATTCATTAATCAGTAGGTAGTCGACGTCATATGTGGATTGAGTTTGATGGTTCTTGTTCCGAGAGGTTTTTCTCCGGGTCTGACTCCGGTTTTCCCCTCTCCTTGAAAGATCTTGAAAACCAACCTTTGATTTGATTTGTTTTGATTTCAGTTTATTTGTAGTCTCCCAAATTAGTAGAGCACTCGGATAAATAACCTTGAGACTTAAATAAAGTGATTATATTTATTATCATTCTTTCATAACATATTTCAAATGGCTGAGATGGAACTTGTGTATGATTATTAACCCCGGTGGATGAAATGAAGAGATTATAGTTTTCCGATAGTGACCCGAGGATACTCGGAACACTCGCATTTTTCCGAGTATCCCCAAGTCACCATCGGAAAAAAACAGTATCATCTCTTCACTATATTTAAAGTGCCCCTTTGATCAAAAAATTAATTGTTATTTTTCTTTGGATTTCGAAACTATGTTAACTAAACACTAAGCAAACAAGGTTTTTAGCTCTCATTTCAAGAAGACTCCTGTTTATTTTAACTAGAATTTTCCAATTTAATGGTCCGCCATTCCAAACTTTAAGATCTTGACAGAGCTGGATCGAGGAAATGACGTCAAAGGCTCACTAGTTTAACTTGATGCAATGCGTGTGTACGCCGCAGAATTAATATACAACACGGGAGTTTTGGGCTTTCAGA
>NC_090894.1:11445756-11458256 GCF_036669925.1 Montipora capricornis
TGTAAACTTGACAGTAGATCTAACTTTTCGGTTCTACGCGATGGATCGTTTTCGTCCTGACAGAAGTTACGAGTATTATAAATGACTAACAACAATTGCAACAAATAAAACAACTTTATTACCCTTTTTAAGTGAAAAGAAAGATTATAAATATGGAGAACCTCAAGGGTAACCTAATCTTGCTGAGCAACATAATTTTAATTGATAATTAAATTGATTGAAGTTGACAATAAAGAGTTGGTAATCGAAAAT
The DNA here is from genome assembly GCF_036669925.1 of Montipora capricornis. NCBI lineage: Eukaryota > Metazoa > Cnidaria > Anthozoa > Scleractinia > Acroporidae > Montipora > Montipora capricornis. The sequence continues at coordinate 11,446,009 of NC_090894.1, forward strand.
AAATGGAATAAAAAACAAAAATAATTCAACGGTAATAAATGAAAAGCAAGGGGAAAAGAGAGCCAGTAAAAACTATAGAGAATTTGTTCACTGTATGAAATACTCAATAATTTATGAGTAGCCCTGTAAAGGTTGAGTTTCAGTTGTTCTTTTATAAATTTTGGCTTGGGGGAAGCTGTTTTATGTTCTCATCTAAATCATTCCAGGCTGCAGCCACCGCATGGTGAATGTTGAATTTGCCATAGAGTTTAAATTTGAGTTTACTTTGATCAATTCAAGTTATGCTGCCAAATTCTCGTGTTTCAAAGAGCCAGCGGCGAAGCATTGGATGTTCTTTAAAAAGTAACTCCTTCCATAAATATCAAGAATTTGTATCTCCTTCAAACATACCATTATCAATCTTAATTAGTTGTTACATACTTTACTTGCCTGCTCAGAACTTTCGCGATTTATATTGATATGACGTTGTCTGCTCAAGCGCCTTGTGACTAAGGGCCTAAGCTTTATGAATCTGAATCAAACTCACTAGCGCGCTGTAATAAAATACTCTACAACTGTAAAAATTTTAAATTGTTCTTTGTCGACACAGGAATGAGTTTTGCCGTGAAATCTCTACTCATTTACTTGGTGTTGAGGTCAGAATTTGCGAGTTCTTGCACAGCAACTTACTCCGTGCAGGGACAAGTTCTTCGAAACCACACCATCAAGACAGAGACCGCAGACAAAATAGAAGATTGTATCGTGCGTTGCATGGCATATCCCGGATGTAAAAGCAGCAACTTTTATCGCGTGGACAAAAGCTGTGAACTGAATGACAAGACGCATGCGTCTCACCCAGAAGACATGAGACGTGAGCTTTATACAAACTACATGATAAACACTCTGCGATCTATACCTTGCAAAACTCAGCTCGATTGTGGTATGGATTTGATATGCACACCGTTCCTGATTTGCGAAGGTATGTCATGCCCAAAAATGAAGTAATGTGGACTTTAAGATAATGATAGGACGGCAATGTTGATAAAATGTTACCTTCAAATATAACTTTGCACTATGGTACGTCTTTCGTGAATAACGTGGTACAATGTGGGCGAATTATCCTAAAAGTAAATTGATATGAACGCCGGATTTCAGATTAATAATAAAGTGTGGAAGGTTCATTTGTTATGCTCAAGTTGTTGTCAAAGCCTCATTTCATGTCGTTGTTATGTAAAGTACCACAAAAATATGAAATAAAATGGGTGCCTCACGTGCAGCACAATTAATTTTCCTCGCTTATTTTGCATTCTCGTCACCAGAGCCTCGGATCGACCCAAGGCTCTGGGAAACTCTGCGTAGCAGAACATGCGCCGTAGGGTTCTTACAGTAAAAAATTGGCTATTTGAACCTTACGGCGCCTGCTCACTCCTCGTGCTAACATGAATGCACCAATTAGAGACGCTTTTGATTGTTCTTCACGAAAACCAATGAGAAGACACTTTGTTTCAGGGTTCCCCAGAGCTCTTCTCTCCCTCAGTCAAGAGAAGAGCTCTGGGGTCGAGATTGGCTTATTTTGAGGCTCGTTCACCGCCTAATAAGTTCAACGACTGACTTGATGGACATTAACCGACAGACCGCGTAATGAGCTGAAGTGGATTAACAATTTGAGAGGCTAATCCATGTGTACGTGATGACGTAATTGTTAGGTTCGCAAGTGCGCTCGGGGAATTTGATGCTTGTCGGCATCTTAATATTTGTGTGGAGTGTTCAGAATCTGATGTAATCTTCGGGAAGGTTAAGGCTATCGGAGTTGTAATCTTAAGAGAATCGATTCTATGAAGCCTGAGTAAAATACACTGATTCCAGTGAATATTCGTACACCACCTGAACTGAAACAACCATACGGGAAGCCTGAAAGACCATTGTCATAAGAAAGTTGTCGCTTTATTATTCTTTGTATTTTACCAAGAGGTCTAGAGAACAGGAGAGACATGTTAACTTTTAAATACAAAACAACGATTTTCAATGTTTCGGAGCAACATGTTTCGGCAGAAACTCCAGCCTTCCTCAGTGCAAGTGTTACATGAGAGGCAAATCTGAATATAAATATCTGACAAATGTTAATGAGTACAAATACAACACAAAAATGTATAAATCGTGCAAATTACGGAGGTAGGCTTGAATAAACAGGTTGAAGTTGTTGATTAAGGAAAGGGTTTTCTCACAGGATGTGAGTTCGAGTTCCAGCTAGCGATTGCTTTCACGTAATTGATCATGCTGACACACGCGGTTTTCCAGCTCAAGGTTCAACCGTGAAGACCTTAAAATTTGTTACCACTCTAACCACAGAATGCCGCAGTCATCCACTTGGAATGGAAAGTAGGGCCATTCCGAACTCAGCGGTGACGGCTTCTTCAACATATGGAAGAAGACATGAACCCTGGCAAGCCAGGCTCAACAATGCGGCAAAAAGTCAAAGTACTGGCTCTTGGACAGCAGGAACAAGTGCCGTTGGACAGTGGTTGCAAATTGACCTTGGCAAGGAGACAGTATTGACGAAAATAGCCACACAGGGGAGGCCTAGTCATGCTCAGTGGGTATCTTCTTACAAAATTGAGTTGAGCTTGAACGGAACAAACTGGAATGCGTGTCGAAGCGACGGTTCTTAAAAGGTAAATGTCGTTTGAAAAAGACTGTCCTCAAGACCATTAGTATAGAAATAAGTAACTTATTCAGGAAAACTTTGCTAGAGGAAAGAAAGTTTAAAATACAGTACTGAGATAAAAAAGGGACCACTACGATGGCGGTTTCGCTGTTTTTAGGTCGTAAAAGGGTCAAACGAAAAACTAAGAACTGTACATGAGTAGCTCACACTTACAACATTACTAACATCTCGCACCTATAACGCACCTATATCTATGTATATAACGCACCTATATCTATGTAGTAAAGGAGCGGAAAAGGGGATGGAGGGGGAAACTGGTAACGATATAACCATATCACCTTTGGCAGAACAGTGATTCCCACTTTGGTATTTGCCGGCTTGGCCAAATTTCTTAGCCGTATGCTTTTCGCATTGCCAGTGCATGGGTGGCAATTTCTTAACCGGCGCATGTCAAAAAGATGTCCAAAGCGTTTTCAAATTTCAATCCATTGTTTACGCGTCAACTATTTAACTGTGGATGACAAAAAATACTCTCACTTCGTTTAGAAGGTTAAGTGATCACAAGACGTTTATACTATTCCTTAATTTTTTTTCGGGAATTGGAAAGAATGAGTGAATGACAAAGCAAGCCCCCAATAAAACTTGTTGTTTCATCTTTACAGCTCGACCACGCATATATAGTGGTTCGCTGTGACGTCAGAATCTACCGGAAGACAGACATATTTAAGCAATAGAGGACGTTTTCCGTGTTTCCATAGCCTCATCTAAACACGAGGTGAAGTTGGGAGAATTCGAGACAGTTATGCATACCCAAGACGCAGTCGAGGGTCCAAGACGTAGTCGAGGGTTTGCATAACTGTCGAGAATTCTCCCAACTGCCCCGAGTGTTTAGATGAGGCTATGGAAACCAGAAAAAAGTCCTGTATTGCTTTTATACATGATTTCTCAAAGATAAGTCGACAAATGATGGAAAATGCTGGGTTTCTTTCTTCTAGATTGAAACAGATTTTCTTGATACACGCTCATATTTCCTATCAGCCAATCAAAACAGGCGTCTGACAACCAATGAGAGTGCGCGTACTATCCTAATTATTTTATAAAATATAGTAGCAGGGCACTACTGGGACATAATTGACATAGCTAAATATTATTTTTCAGGTTTTTACGGGAAATTCAGACAATGGAACAATTGTCTCGCACAAGTTGGTGCCAAGAATTACGAGCAGATATGTTCGCTTTAATGTAACGTCGTGGCGTAACCACATATCCATGAGAGTTGAGCTGTATGGCTGTGCTATTAACGGACCATAACTTTTCATTAAATTGCAACCTCACTCTAGTGACCGAAAATCTGGTAAATAACCTACCACTCATTGTATAGAGGTTAAGCCGTGTTCTTTGTCTGTCTTTCGTAAGAATTTAGTCAAGTTTTATAGTAGTAAATCGTACGTTATATTATAGAAGTAAATTCTACGTTAAAAGGGGAAGCAGCGCTGGCGCAGTGGTGAGAGCATTTGCCTTTCACCGAATTCGACGTCATATGTGGATTGAGTTTGATGGTTCTTGTTCGGAGAGGTTTTTCTCCGGGTCTGACTCCGGTTTTCCCCTCTCCTTGAAAACCAACCTTTGATTTCATTTGATTTCAGTTTATTTGTAGTCTCCCAAATTAGTAGAGCACTCGGCTAAATAACCTTGAGACTTAAATAAAGTGATTATATTTATTATCATTCTTTCATAACATTTTTCAAATGGCTGAGATGGAACTTGTGTATGATTATTAACCCCGGTGGATGAAATGAAGAGATTATAGTTTTCCGATGATGACCCGAGGATACTCGGAGCACTCGCATTTTTCCGAGTATCCCCAAGTCACCATCGGAAAAAAACAGTATCATCTCTTCAATATATTTAAAGTGACCCTGTGATCAAAAAATCAGTTCTTATTTTTCTTTGGATTTCGAAACTATGTCAACTAAACCCTATAAGCGAACAAAGTTTTTAGCTTTCATTTCAAGAAGACTCCTGTTTATTTTAACTGGAATTTTCCAATTTAATGGCCCGCCATTACGAACTTTAAGATCTTGACAGAGCTGGATCGAGGAAATGACGTCAAAGGCTTACTAGTTTAACTTGATGGAATGCGTGTGTATCCCGCAGAATTAATATACAACACGGTAGTTTTGGGCTTTCAGACTTTTAAAATCGCGTTTTGCATATATAATTAAGCTGCATTCACACGCTGAAATTTTAAGCTAGTGAACCTTTGACGTCACTTTTCCCTGGATCCAACCCTCTGAGGTCCAATCGGTCACTTTTGAATGTGCGTAATGGCGGACCATGAAATCTAAAACTTACCCTCAATGTAAACGGCCTTTGGATAAAAGTCAAAGTGCAAAATTTAGCCAGGCAGGTGTTAAGCAAACAAACTTTCAAAATCTGGAGAAAAAAACTGAGGAGGTGAATTTTTGATCACAGGGGCACTTAAAATTATCGGTTTTATCTATATAAATTTGCACGTTAAAAATGTTTTCGCGATGGTGTATACCCACTTCAAAAAACTGACTGGCTATCCAGCTTTTATTTAAATAATAATGTAATTAATTATTATAGTTTTATAATCTATTAGAGTGTTCATCGTGGCTTGTTAAGCCCATGAGTAGGAGCTTTCCTCTCCCATAACCTCCCCTACTAGTCACCTTTTGCGCGTATCTTTCTTTTTCTGGACCACACGAGTCCTTGGGATCTGCGCGCACTGTTTAGAATGGCCAATCAGAATGAAGTTATTATTAAACGAAGACAAAAATAGCAGAAACATTGTATGCAAATTGCTGTAAAATGATGTAAATGTGAGTCTCCTACAGAAGGGTTAGTTCTAAAATTAGACAGATACACGCAAAGTTTGGCCCAGGGATAGAGTGCAGAGTGAGGCTCCTGGTCAGCGGCCTCAGCAAACATTGAATCCTTTTTTCAAGGGAACTCAAAATCATTAGACTCTTTCATGAATGAAATGTATTGTAAAATCTGATTAAATGAAATGAAATTCAAATAGATAACCGAAGATGGTCACACAAAAAAAGACAACGATCAGGTATGAATCGAAACGCAGATTGAACTTCTCAGTTTTAACGGCAAATTCTTAATTTGGGTCACATGTTGTCTGAGAGCAATAACACAATAACACTTTCGAATCGTGTGACATTTGTTGAGCCCGCGGACCATTGGGACACTGTCTAAGCAGACTATGTAGTTCATGTGTCTCTTAATATAGCGTATCCAGTATTATGAAGAAATACCCCTGCATAAGTTCCCTCGCGCATCCTGGTATACCGCTATATACCCATGTAAAAGCCTATTTTAAACACAATCTAGAGTTTGTAAATCTGTCACAACACTGATAGAGGTGATTGTATGTGACGACGCGTGGGATCTGAAGAGGAAATCGAAGTGTCCCAAATACCCATCAAATCACTCAGGACAACGCAGATAATAGTGGGTGGGTGAACTTTGTTTATGTGGCTGTCCATAAAATGAATTTTCGAAAAGAAACATCGCGATTTGAAGTTTTTATGGAACATTTTCCTCGATCAGTTGAATCGGCCGTTACAACTGTCTCAAAATAACGTGACGTCACGCGCTCTCGCATCCTCAGGGTTGTCTGCCATTTGGTGGGCTCCTGAGAATTCAGAGTGTTCAGCCTTGGTATTTTATTATAACCGTTGACGACTCAATTCGCGTCGAATCTGGAAAAAAACCACACAGGAAGGAAGCGATCCACAATGGCAATAAGGTTAGGCTTTTTATTGAGAGTTTTTTCGTAAAATTATCTTCTCAGGTCTTTTATCGGGATTCCCATGCAAATCCTTATATTTTTGTTGGCTTTACCTCACACTGAGCTTGGGGCGCCTGTGATATAACATTTTCAAGGAGTATCGAATTCGCTTCCAAGGAAAAAATGAAGATTACAACTGGAAAATTATTTGCTTGGTTCCATGATAGGGAGACTGACAAAGCACAGACACAATGCTTCATATCGTCCAATTTTAGTCTCTTTTGAATTGATTAAAACAAGTTCATTCATGACAAGTGTGTATAGTTTTTTTAGGCTACTGTTGTGACACTAAAACGATAGCTATCACATGATCATCGGTCTTGTGCGAGTGATATCCGTGGTAGCAACATAGGCCCGCTTTTCGGGCCCGAAAGTTTTCGGGACTTTCCTGGGGAGGATTCGAACCGACGACCTCCGTAACACAGTTGCTTAATTAAAAGCCCGATTAAGCTAATCGTAGATTATTACGGTTTCAAAGATTGACTTATACTTTTGTTTTTCTTTAGCCTAAAATTACATAGTTAAGGGTTTTTTGACGGAGAAAAATTCATACCTCGTTTGGTACGCAATCGCGGATTAGTGTTAATGGACTTTTCAATTTGAACAAGTGGGCTAAATGCTTTTGTCTGTCATAAGAGGAGGCAGTGTGACCGAGTGGCCGAGTGGTTAGGGCCCGTGCCTTGCGATCCAGAGATCCTGGGTTGAAAACCGCGTTCTGACCACTCACTGAATTTGTTTCCGGTAGTACTTGGTTCAATTTCCTGGCGCAGTTGTAAAATAGCCAACTGATTGCCTCCCGCCAGTTGGGATTCTTAACAATTGTGTCTATTCAATGCTCAGAGATATTAGCTACTAGCTGCTCTGAAATCCGAGGGTAAACAAAGTTGCATTATTATTATTGTTATTATTATTATTATTATTATTATTATTTCCTATTGGGATAAACTTTTTCAACCAAAACCCGTGGCAGGGATGGCAGACAAGTTAGCGCACTTGCAAGAGCACTTGCCCCCCACAGGAGCCCATATGGTACATTTATTATGACTCTTGCCCCCCCCCCCCCCCCCACCTCCCATGGTGACCCGGGTGCGACGCCCAGCGTCACATGTGGGTTTTCTATTCTGCTTCGTGAGGTTTTTCTCCGGTTACTCAGGTTTTCCTCTCTCCTCAAAAACCAACCGACGTTCTTAACCCTGTGCAGTCTCCGCCAACAAGCGCCCCGGGCCAGCGCTAAATGAACCATATTCCGGTCATTCCGTTCATTCTGCTATCCATAATCGGGAGCAGAATATTCCGGAAACGGAGTAGGACCCAAAAGGACATGAATGCCGTCTATTCCGTGTATTCCTATTTCGGAATCGTACCAAAGGAACGCGCCCTAATTATTGTTCTGTTTTTTATTACCGTATCTTTACTTGCAAGAACACTCCAGTGAAACGTGGTCTCCATTATTTATGGATTGGGTGGGGCTCGATGCCCGTCACACCTTTTCTTAGGTCTTTGAAGATCCAGTCTGAGTTAGGTTGCCTTTTAAACTGTTGTAACGTGCTCCTTATAGTTCTAAGATTTCTGATGGTTTATTGTACTGCACAAACCTCAATGAGATCAGTGTAAAACCCAAGTGAATTACAATGGAACCTCCATTAAGCAGCCACTTATTAAGCGGCTACCCTCTATTAAACGGCCAGAATAATATTGTAAATCAAACTTCTATTAAGCGGTCAACTCTATAAAGCGCCCGCGGCCACCTTTTGGCTAGACACGCGTGGGAAAGGGAAGCGTTGCGTGACTCCGGCCCGAGCGGCTGCGAAGGAGACTACCTTTTGCCCGTCCCGATGAGAGTTTTCCTAATGTTTTCACCTCTATTACACTTAGTTTGGCTTTTCAGCAGTAGACTTCCTTGCACATTATTTATAAATTAATCACGAACCCGTAATGCAACGTTTTAGGTACAGACATTACCTCCTCTTTAGGTTAAAAATCAACTCAAGGAGGGATTACGTTTTTTCAAACGTTGGCCGTGTAGCACTTACATTTGAACAGACTTACCTGGTTAGAGTGTAATGTGAAGTGCTAAGTATCTACCCCATTTGAACCATGTGAGCGTTAGCCCTACTGATGCAAATGGGCCGACACAAGGACGTACAGAGAAAAACTCTGACCAGGGTGGGAATTGAACTCACGTAATCCCTCCTTGTACTTGTACATGTTCATTGCCGTGACTTTAACATCGTCAGTTCCCACAACTTGTTCCCGTCTGACCCTGTAGCTCAGTCGGTAGAGCAGCGGTAATTCAACCCGAAGGTCGTGGGTTCAATTCCCACCCTGGTCAGAGTTTTCTCTGTCCTTGTGTGGGCCCATTTCCATCAGTAAGGCTAACGCTCACATGGTTCATATGGGGTAGATACTTAGCACTTCACAATACACTCTAATCAGTTAAGTCTATAAAAATCAACTCAGTTTCCGCCATAGTTTAGATTGTTCATATTAAGTTGGGAGAACCTTATCTCAACATTTTCAGGAGAAATTGTTTTTTCAAACAGTACTGTATTTTTGTTCGGTACTAGAGCTCTCTTGTGTAAAAGTTGTCACAAGCCTGTAAAGGTGTTTGTTTCAGAATAAGGTGACGTTTCTACTGAGGATTATGCTAATTTTTGACGAAACTCTATTAAGCGGCCACTGGGCCACCCAACAGAGGTTTCACTGTAGATCGTACTTAAAGAAAGAATATGCTAATGTCGGCACATGTTTCATGACAAATGATGGGCACGAGCTTGACAGGTAGGTATAAAAAATGCTTTAATAGTACTTGGGAGTAATTTGTTAGTTGTTAGCGATTGCTGTTGTAACAGAAGCACAGTCGAGGAATAAAGAAGAGTCAACCAAGAGTGTTAGAGTTGATTTCTGTTCCCCCAAAACGTTTTCTCTAACAACATCCGGCTTCAAATCTAATGACACTGGTTTGACACTTTTAAAACTGAAATATTAAAGTGCCATTCTCTTTGGACTCCGTCTCATCAGTTCCTGTGAAAGAGAATTAACCTCTTTGAACAGGCTTTCTTACTTCTTCTCATTAATAATGACTGAAAATAAATCAACATTTTTATACTGTTTACTTAAAACTGCGAATAGATAAAATATCTGGAGCAACGTTGCCATACAGTTGTTGCCATTTGAGCGGTTTGACAAATCTTCAGATCAGTTTTGTGTAAAAACTTCTCTGCCAGACCTTTCTGTTGCTGATTATAACAAAGTTAAGCTGTTTGTTGATTCCTTTTAAGATTTACTTATACCAACCTGTAAATCGAGAGTACACTTAGAGTTTATGTTTTTTATAAGACTAGTGCTTCCTGGTTGATAATGTGTTTTTACGGTGATGCACCATAAATGATAGGCGGTTCGTCACATTTTCAGAAAAAGCAGTTTCATCAGTAGTATATTTTCATCATCGTTTCTAATCAATCAAGTAACAATCCACTTAAACCCATTCACAGTTTTCCCTGAGTTTTCATTTTGTAATGCGAAAACGTGATGGGTTATTAATTTTTCAGTGGCCGTCTCACCACAACAGAAGTTTGTTGAACTAGCCGGGCTATACCCAAAGATCATTAGGTTGTGAATCAATTGGCTGAGTTTTTCAATTTCGGCACCAAGTAATTAACGGTTATGCACGAAATTTAACGTTAACAACTTTTCGGAGTCCGGTCATGAAACCATTATCAAGCAATGCAAACGAGTGAAATTTATACGGACATTTATGAAATAACATACATAGAATTTTGTCAGAGGGGATCTGCCTGAACATTTAGGGTAGTCGTATTTCGCCATGAATATCATTTCAAGAATCAAGCAAATGAGATTTCTGTTTTAGTTTTCTGGAACACTAAACTAAGCTCATAGATTTTAGATCATCAAGCACAACTTAAAGGCATGTTTGTTCTTTACGAATGCTAAAGGACAGTTTTTTGCACCCTATTTGACAACGCTCACGGTGGCGATGTCTTGTGGTATTTATTACTGACCAACAAAGCTCGCATCCTAAAAACTACGTTTGAATTTATCCACAAGCTCATCTTCAATAGAGGAAGTTTAATCGATTAAAGAACGAGCTTTCGGTGAACATATTTTAAGCGCGGAGAATTCCCTCAAGTAGCACCTTCTGAAGAAGTGCAATTTTGAGGTTCTCCCAGAGGGAACAAGAGAACGTAGCTAAAATTTTATAAACTAAGGAACAGGGGAACGAAGACAAATATCTTAGGAAACAAGGGAACATAAGCCATTTCAGGGATCAAAAAGCTGAAAACAATTTTGGAAGTACTTTCGGGAACAAGGGAACACAAGCAAATCTTTAAAGGAACAAACACCCCCTCGGGGCCCTCAATTTTAATTAATTCAATACACGAAATAAAAGAAGGTTAACCGGTTCCTAAGTAATCTTGAGACCATCTTTACCAGAAACGACTCAAGGCCATATAACCATCGAAACTTGGACTTTGATCAGTATTCTAACTTACAATTAGGAGTTTAAGAAAAGACGACAGCTACGACAACGATAACGCCATAGAACAGTTATATATGATTGGTTAAAGGTGGACAAATAATCTTGCTGCAGGTGCAGCAAGCATTTTAGCACACATTTTCCGGTACTTTGCATAACAACGGCGTTATGTTTAACACTGGATAGCTTGTGGGGTCGTGCACAAATGAAATCATATCAAATTAAATACTTTTGTCCTTTGGTCTAAAGGTGTTTGTTTCAGAATAAGGTGACGTTTCTACTGAAGATTTTGCTAATTTCTGACGAAACCCTATTAATTAAGCGGCCACTGGGCCACCTATAACAGAGGTTTTACTGTAGATCGTACTCAAAGAAAGAATATGCTAATGTCGGCACATGCTTCATGACAAATCGGATGGGCAGGAGCTTGACAGGTAGGTATAAAAAATGCTTTAATAGTACTTGGGAGTAAGTTGTTAGTTGTTAGCGATTGCTGTTGTAACAGAAGCACAGTCAAGGAATAAAGAAGAGTCAACCAAGAGTGTTAGAGTTGATTTCTGTTCCCCCAAAACGTTTTCTCTAACAACATCCGGCTTCAAATCTAATGACACTGGTTTGACACTTTTAAAATGAAATATTAAAGTGCCATTCTCTTTGGACTCCGTCTCATCAGTTGCTGTGAAAGAGAACCTCTTTAAACAGGCTTTCTTACTTCTTCTCATTAATAATTGACTGAAAATAAATCAACATTTTTATACTGTTTACTTAAAACTGCGAATTTAGATAAAACCTCTGGAGCAACGTTGGCATACAGTTGTTGCCATTTGAGCGGTTTGACAAATCTTCAGATCAGTTTTGTGTAAAAACTTCTCTGCCAGGCCTTTCTGTTGCTGATTATAACAAAGTAAGCTGTTTGTTGATTCCTTTTAAGATTTACTTATACCAACCTGTAAATCGAGAGTACACTTAGAGTTTATGTTTTTTATGAGACTAGTGCTTCCTAGTTGATAATGTGTTTTTACGGTGATGCATGCACCATAAAAGATAGGCGGTTCGTCACATTTTCAGAAAGAGCAGTTTCATCAGTAGTATATTTTCATCATCGTTTCTTATCAATAGAGTAACAATCCACTTAAACCCATTCACAGTTTTCCCCGAGTTTTCATTTTGTAATGCGAAAACGTGATGAGTTATTAATTTTTCAGTGGCCGTCTCACCACAACAGAAGTTTGTTGAACTAGCCGGGCTATACTCAAAGATCATTAGGTTGTGAATCA
>NC_090894.1:11460756-11500756 GCF_036669925.1 Montipora capricornis
TTCTTAGTAAATGGAAAACGCCCTTCATTTCTCCTTTATTTAAATATGAGGAAATGCTTTAATTTCTCAAGCCTTAAATTATTAAGAGCTTTGTTTCAGTGTTCCCGATTAGTGCTGGGAATACACTAGAATTGAAGTCATGACGCCTGTTTAAAGGTTCTGACTTCTTATAGGGTAGTATCGAAAACGAAGCACCCTGTTTTCCATTAGAAGATCGCTTTGAACAGAGGCCAAGAAACACATTTACTATTGTTGATTAGAATAGAAAAATCAACTTAAATACATAAATACATACAAATCCTTTATTTAAACACGATAATGCTTTAAAGCAATGACAGCGCGAAGCACAAATTAATGCGGTAATTCGATATATGTTTCACCCTTCGAGTCTTGTAAGTCGTCCAACATGTAAACTTGACAGTAGATCTAACTTTTCGGTTCTACGCGATGGATCGTTTTCGTCCTGACAGAAGTTACGCGTATTATAAATGACTAACAACAACAAATAAAACAACTTTATTACCCTTTTTAAGTGAAAAGAAAGATTATAAATATGGAGAACAGCAAGGGTAACCCTAACCCTAATCTTGCTGAGCAACATAATTTTAATTAATAATTAAATTGATTGAAGTTGGCAATAAAGAGTTGGTAATCGAAAGTAAATGGAATAAAAAACAAAAATAATTCAACGGTAATAAATAAAAAGCAAGGGAAAAAGAGCCAGTAAAAACTATGGAGAATTTGTTCACTGTATGAAATACTCAATAATTTATGAGTAGCCTTGTAACGGTTGAGTTTCAGTTGTTCTTTTATTAATTTTGGGTTGGGGGAAGCTGTTTAATATTCTCATCTAAACCATTACAGGCTGCAGCCGCCGCATGGTGAATGTTGAATTTGCCATGGAGTTTAAATTTGAGTTTACTTTGATCAATTCAAGTTATGCTGCCAAATTCTCGTGTTTCAAAGAGCCAGCGGCGAAGCATTGGATGTTCTTTAAAAAATAACTCCTTCCATAAATATCAAGAATTTGTATCTCCTTCAAACATACCATTATCAATCCTAATTAGTTGTTACATACTTTACTTTCCTGCTCAGAACTTTCGCGATTTATATTGATATGACGTTGTCTGCTCAAGCGCCTTGTGACTAAGGGCCTAAGCTTTATGAATCTGAATCAAACTCACTAGCGCGCTGTAATAAAATACTCTACAACTGTGAAAATTTTAAATTGTTCTTTGTCGACACAGGAATGAGTTTTGCCGTGAAATCTCTACTCATTTACTTGGTGTTGAGGTCAGAATTTGCGAGTTCTTGCACAGCAACTTACTCCGTGCAGGGACAAGTTCTTCGAAACCACACCATCAAGGCAGAAACCGCAGACAAAATAGAAGATTGTATCGTGCGTTGCATGGCATATCCCGGATGTACAAGCAGCAACTTTTATCGCGTGGACAAAAGCTGTGAATTGAGTGACAAGACGTATGCGTCTCACCCAGAAGACATGAGGCATGAGCCATACACCATATATATGCTGAACACTTTCCGAACTATTCCTTGCAAAACCCACAATGATTGTGGTGTGTATTTGATATGCGCGCCATCTTTGGTTTGTGAAGGTATGTCTAGAAGTGTTTCTTGGCTGTCACGTGACCTTTGCGCGGCCATGTTTGTGCCCGAGACAAAACAATATTCGGTGTTGATGTCCCTTATTTTATCCCAGAGAATACACCTTATTCCAAAAAAGCCACCATTCTAAAATTCTTTTGCTTTCTTGCAAATTAGCCCTTATTGCCCCATTCAAGGTTAAATATTCTTTTGAATTTTAAGTCTAAGAACGAGGCAAGAAGGGCTAATTTGCAAGCAAACAAAAGAATACTAAAATGCCGGCCATTTTGAAATAAGGTATTAAGCTTACTCTAATGTAGACTGCGAGCAGTCTCTGTTTTGCTCTAAATCATTGAAACGACGGAACACTTTAAAATGGCTGAAACTGCGGGTCGCAAATACCGCGGGCGTTTTCCAATGCCCACGGTATTTGCGACCCACAGTGTCAGGAGTGTCAGCCATTAAAAAGTTCAACGTACGCGATCGTGTCAACGATTCTAGAGCAAAAGAGAGACTGCAGCTTGCAGTCTAACTCTAATGAGGCACAGGACGTGGTCGTGTTAATGTCAGCTGAAAGAGCATTCCTTACTGTTGGGTCAGCTACCGAGAAAACACGTCTGCCATACGACTTGAGGTGTTATTTCGGAACGTGAACTGGCAATTCGAATGATAACGGAGATTTCTGGGTTAAGTATAAGCAATGATGAAGCTTTTCAGTTATTTTAAAATCAGATTAAATAGAGTGATGATCAAAAATGCGTCGGTCGACGCTTTGTGTCTGATCCAGGAGAATAGCAATCTATTTAACCCATTGGTCGAGATAGTAACTAACCAGGATTCATTCCAAGCTCAGGCTTGCAGATAATTGTTCACGATTAGCTTTGGGCAACAAGGCCCTCAACGATACTTATTGAAGAACAGTAAAAGTTTTTCTTAATATATTATCGTTGAAATTAAGAAAAGGTTTCTTTCTGCACATTTAACTGATTCTTCTTAAAGATGAGCGTGAAGTACTACGTGTTTATCACTCTGCCTGTAGAATGCCGTAGTGCTCCCCTTGGAATGGAATCCAGAGCTATACAAGACTCTGCCGTGACGGCTTCTTCGACCTGGGACAGCCGACTTCAGCCTTGGCAAGCCCGCATCAATAATGAACTTTGCTGGTCAGCAGGAACAAGTGTCGTTGGAGAGTGGTTGCAAGTTGACTTGGGAAAGGACACAGCGGTGACAACAGTAGTCACACAGGGGAGATCTACTGGTGGACAATGGGTGAAATCCTATAAAATTCTATTCAGTTTAGACGAAGCAAATTGGAATGAATACCAAATCGGCGGTGTTGTGAAGGTAAACATTGTGAACGTAAGACTGTTTTTAAATCAGTCACATAAAGGAACCGAAATCGAAAATACCTGTGGAGGAAACCTCAAGAAACCCGAAGCATTCAGGGAGAATTTGAACGGAAAATGGACAACAGTACTAGTTCACTAAGGCCAATAGTGTGTTTTCACGTGACGTTACGGCAGCCATGTTGGTGTCCCTAAACAAAGGAATGGCGGCCATGTTGGTGTTCCCAACTAATCCTCCGGGAATTAAGCTCTTTTATCATGCACAGTTTTTCTTTTGTTTCGGTGGAAAAACAAGGTTACTGATCACGTGAGTGAAAACACTATAGAGTCGGAAATAGGAAAGTTCGTCGAATAACTCTAATGGACAACTTGTTGAGGATAAGGAAAGGGATAGGCGGCTGTTTGGTGTAAAACCATAAAATCCCTCTTTTTGTAGCTTATTGCTATCCAACTAGTACTTTCTCGATAAGTGTAACTCACGGACAGGCAAGCTGAAATGAAAAGTTAATGAGTTTGGGCAAAAGAGCAAATTTCAGTGCAACGTTAGCTGTTTGCCGTAAAGGTGAAACTCAAGGTCGCTGAGTGCTTTGGATTTCGTTTTAAAAATGTTTGAAGAATAAAGAAAGAACGAGCGAACGCAGTGAACGAGTGAGTTTGGTTCTTTTCGATTTTAAAATATCCTCTTCTGGAAAAAAAGAAATTGTTTCCGAGGATAAATTCCCCGCACTTTCACCCTAAGCAGCGCGGCAAATGTTATATCGAGATTTAGCATACCACCTCTCAGGCAGGAACCATCGAGATAATAACAGGAACATAATTAACATGAATTTGTTTTCCAGGTTTTTAGGGCAAATTCAGATGTTAGATCAATCTTCTCGCACAAGTTGGTTCCAAGAATTACAAGCAGATATATTCGTTTTTCCGTGTTGTCGTGGCATAGTTACATATCCATGCGAGTTGAGCTGTATGGCTGTGCCAAAGGACTATAACTTAGTTCCAACAAATCTCAAACTTCGATTCAGTATATCAGGCAAAACAGATAGCCAAGGATTATCGGTCACACAAAGAGGAATATCTGTATCTGGTAAATCCCACATGAGAGATTAATACAGCAACCAATTTAGAATTTAGATTTAAATTACTATAACTATAGGTAATCTGTGGGGCCGAGTGAAATAAAGGATTATGTCACGAGTGTTTTCAATCGGACGAGGGCAGAAGTTTAAGCATAAATTTGTATTTTTTCCAGCATTTTCATTTTCGCTAGCAGTTTTCAATTTGTTTAACATGTCTTCGTCAACTACAGCGAAAAGAGGGAAAGCCGAGTCAGCCATTCACCAAATTTCTTAATTAACCGTAATCAAGCAACGAACTAGCCAGTAGCAATTCAGTAAATATCCACGAAATATGAAAAAGAACGCCTTCCTTAATAGCCCGGTAAATTTTTCTCATTTGCATTAAAATGTAATCTAACGTGGGTGCGAGGAAATTTCGGGTTAAAACTACAAAATAGCCCGAAGTCGCCTCACATACATGCTAGATTACATTGTGATGCAAATGAGAAAAACTAACCGTGAAAAGGGCTATTGATCAATTAGAATTGAGTATATTATAGACTTTTCCAGTCTGAACGGTAAATTCTTAATTCGGTTCACACTTTGTCTGTGTGGCGATCTTTGAAATTAAAGTAGTACGCCAGGAAAGAAGAAGACTGGGGAGAGAGGAATAAGAAAGATAAATTGGGATTTATAATAGTCATCGTCATTTTCGATCATGATCTATAACCCGATCATGATATCATTGTTATTCTTAGAGGCATTGTTACACACTTGAAATAAAAATCTTTAAAATCATGCTACTTATGTCGCAATTTGTTTAAGCGAAGAAAGTTCTAACATTTAGAGACATTAAAGGCGCTTTCCTTTTGTCAGAAATGGCCGGTCAGACATGTCATTTTGAAAAGAAAATGCAACAATTTGAAGACGCATTTGCACGGATAATCCCTCGTATTCTTCTGGACGAGTATATATCATCCTCGAAGTATGCCGGTTAATTTGAAAGCGTTGTATAGTTAGTCCTACCAAATGCCCCGATCTGGCCGGTCAGTTCCGTCAAATGGAAAGCGCCCAAAGTTGCTGTGCGGGTGTCATGCGAGTGAAAGAAACATTCAATTTTCATTGGCTAATGCCACAAACTCTTGCTATGCAAGTAGGACAGATGTTGTAAACACCATGCTTGAAAAATTTCGTTGCAATGTTGCGAGAACTGTTGCGAAAAAGTATAACTCGATTCTACACTCCTCAACGGCGTTTGCAACAATTATCGCAACGTTTTTGGCCTCTGAAAGGTTTGTTACACCATAGTTAGTGGAGTAACTATGGTTACACTAGCAAATATGTGGTGCATTTTGTGTCCCGATGACGCTGCAAGGTAAGCCGCTTGAAAGATTGTACAGGGTAAGAGTTCCTTGAACACACAAAGGCGTGGTGCCTTTACATACAGATGCGGATGATTTGTCTATCAAAAAAGCCTCTAATGGTAATGTGTCCGTAATATGTTATGATGTGTTTTGTGTCGTTTCCCTTTTTTAATCCCCGTCCATTTTCCTCGCGCTGGAATATCTTTTAGGGCTCCCGTCTTTTTGTTGCTATTTGTTGATCGCCACCTTGGATAATCAGTGGAGCATAAATGAATTCAAACAAAAGTAGAGCGTAAAGCAACCCCTTGTATAGTGTGTCTTCGTAGTTAAGCGATCCAATGATAAGCTTTGCAGATGGGACATGCCACACTATCAAGGTGCAACATCAAATTATGAAGTGTAGACTCACTCATGCTTTAGGTGATCTTATCGCATTTGCTCGCTCGCGACCTATAATAGACTAAAGCTGATATTGCACTGTATAGCCCCGATGCCGATTATTTCAGCTTTAAAGCGCCCCTGTGACCAAAAAATCAATTCATATTTTTCTTTGGATTTCAAAACTATGTTAACAAAACACTAAGTGACCCACGTTTTAAGCCTTGATTTCAAAAAGACACCTCTTTATTTTAACTGTAATTTTCCTATTTAATGGTCCGCCATTACAAACATGTTCTTGAGAGAGCTGGATCGAGGAGAAAATGACGTCAAAGGGACACTAGTTTAAGAATGCAATACGTGTGTACGCCGCAGAATTAATATGCAGCACGAGGGTTTTGGGCTTTCAGACTTTTAAACTCACGCTTTGCATATAGAATAAGCTGCGTTCACACGCTTTAAGCTAGTGAGCCTCTGACGTCACTTTTCCCTGGATCCAACCGTCTGAGGTCCAATCGGTCAGTTTTGAACGTGAGTAATGGTGGACCGTGAAATCCAAAAACTTACACTCAAAGTAAACGGCCTTTGGATAAAAATCAAAGCTCAAAATTTTGCCAGTCAGGTGTTAAGCAAACACACTTTCAAAATCTGAAGATAAAAAGGAAGTGGGTTTTTTATCACAGGGGCACTTTAATGGAGTTAGGTGATTTCGGCTAACTTTGCACGTCACACATTTAAAGCCTTCTCTTGCCACAGGAACTAACGTCAGTCGGTTCCATTCTCTGTGAGCTACGTCAAAACACTCTATAGAATCCAGGACCCTCTCCCCTTTAAAGTCACGACCACCAATGACGTAGATTTTGTTGTCAAAAGCATCGGCCTGGGCATCTTGACGGAATTCTGTCATGTCTAATAATGATGGAAAAGGAAACAGTTTGTTAAACATACCGGGGAGGAAGTAAGAAGCCCTTAGGTCTTAGACAGGATATGAGCGGAACTTATAATTAAACGACACTTTGTTATCACATCACACACGTTTATGATTACTCTTTTACTGGGTTGCGGCAAATCCAGTCGGAATCTGTCTTTAATTTCGTCGTTTTTTACTGGGTTGCCGCAAACCCAGTGGAATCTGTCTTTAATTTCGTCGTTTTTTAATTTTTCGTTTTCTTTTTTTTTATAATTTTTTCCGTGTCGGTAAAAGTCTTGGCTGTCACTCCCCTGCTAAGTGGTGTCTTTGTGCATAGAGCGTCTACGCGTATTTTCTTAGGATCGAGAGGGTAGTGGGCAATGCGTAGATTTCTCTGGTGGACACAGTAGAGCAATTAACTTAACCGGCAATGGCGTCGAAAGTCATGTAACGCGAATGGCGTTTTAGTGGATCTTTGAACAAAATATACCCTTATGAAGCTCAACAATGGCAAGCGAATTGGATACTGAACGAGACAGGCGGTCGAATGTTAGAAGCGACGAGTAATGGACTTCGACAACAATCTGTCGCCCGTGGGAGCCGTAATCGAAGTGAGCTGTCTTCCTAAAATTTTGCCAAGTGTGGTGTTTTGTACAACAATCAAACCAAATGAACAGTTCTCTGGTAACTCAGTATGGGTTCAACAAAGACAGAGAAGGAATCCACATAGTGGATCTGTTATCTCAGTTGTCCTCGCAATTGTCAGATTTGTCTTTACCAGTTCTCAACTCTGCACAGTCTTCCGGTATAACAATTGGAAATTTCACTAATAAGTCATTGACGTGAATGGCGTTTTAGTGGATCTTTAAAGAAAATATACCCGCATGGAGCTCAAGTTGGATGAGCAAGACAGCGCTGAAAAATAAATATCTGGATTTTAAGAGACGAGTAATGGTCTTCGACAACAATTTCATTTTTCGCCTTTGGATATCAAGTGAGCTTTTTTTCCAATATTTTACTAATTGGTATTATATAAAACACGGGAAATCAAATAGCAATTTTTTATGGATTTAACCAAAGTTACTAACTATGATTTAACAAATTAACATTGAAGGAATCGAACGCCTACAAGAAGGCAGCACAGTGTTTACTCAGTCGCATCTTAGTTGTCTGACAATTTACATGTACCGGTATTTTGTACTCAACTCTGCCAAAGGTGTAAACATATTTCGAAATGTGACAGTGAATACTGATTTGAATGAAAGTTGTGTGTCGCTTTTGGCTGGCTTCATATTTTACGGTCAGCGTTTCCGAGTTCGAAAAGGGTTTTGATGTGCAACTGTCCCCCCCCCCCCCATAATGTATTTTAATTACATGCTCTTGTTTGCACGTCACTGCAATTTTGCCAATAGGAAGGTATTTTTGCCTCTAATAGTAAATGTGTTGTTTGTTTCGATTAATTTTTTTCGCTGGAAAGGATTTTTCCGAGATATTTCCAGCCTTTTGTGAACTTTAATATCATGTTTGAGGTTGTGTACTTTTCGAGCTTAAGAAATTGGCATAGGTGCAAATGAAATGTGATACGTGGAGATTTTGGTGTATAAACAGGCCTGTTGGAAGCTTGCTTGAGTTTCAACGAAATGACCTCAAGAATCGGCAAAAAAACACCGGACACTGTTGAATAATAAAGTAGCTGCTCTCCCCAACACCGTGGAACTACCTGGCGATAAATAACCTCGTCTTGGGAGTAAAGTTTTGACTGTCAACCTGAAGAATTGGGCGATTGGGATCTTTGTGTTTGAATTCGCACATTTTTTGTCAAAACTTTTTCCACTTGAAAGAAAAAGAAAACTTACAAAAACAAAAACGCCGGTACTGGTGGTCAAATGATGATTTTTTTTGGTCTCCCATCCAAATACTAACAACCCGTCGAACAGGGTTAACTTCAGCGATTGATTGTCGCTGTCAGATGCTCCGAGGGCACGCTTAAACGTGTTGTGAAAAGCAGTTGTGAGGGAACTTGAAACTTATCAACAGCGGTCAGCCCAGAAGCCAATTCTTTTATTTGCTATTCTTCAGAGACTGGAATGCCATGTAGTTCAAGCCTTCTGATTTTCTGTAACACGTCCCACAGGCAACCCCGTGTATTCTCATACGGAAGAATCTCGTTCTTTATATCCTGAACTGGACATTTTATAGGACTTAAATAACTGTGACGGGTTTTCTTTCAATATAACCAGAATAAAGTAGAGAACCTATAGATTTAACAGTCTGTTTGGTTTTCTGAGTTTGATTTTGTGTTTCGGGGTGGGGAGTGGGGAGGGTTTAAGGACGGTGCCTACTATTGGTATTGCGCATACGTTCCTTCTGCGCATCTCGAGATAACTCGGATTTCCTATACTAATAATAATATACTATAATAATAATAATAATAATAATAATAATATATAAGACATAACTTATATAGCGCAGCGCTTTCTCAAAGATCCAGCGGCGCGTTAACAAGTAATGGTAATGTAATATAAAATCAAGTTGGATAACAGAATAAAAATTAGTACAAATCGAGAAAAAAAAAATTGGATACAGAGAAATAAAAATTAGTAACAATCAATTGGAAAAAAAAAAAACTACAACTACAACTGCCTAAATATATGAGTTTTCAGTTTAGACTTTACTCGTTTGGTAGGTGTTCCACTGTTGCATAATAGCGTCGGCAAGGCAGGGCCTTTCATAGTGTAGGAGCTCTGTGATATAACGCTCTAGATCCATATGTGTTTTAAGATTGCTTTTAGGTAGCATTAGAAGTTTTTTTTCCTAAAAGAAACCGTATGTTTTCTATTAGGAATTTCCGTTTCTAACAGTTCACACATGATACAGAGTATCTAAACCATTTAGTACTTTAAAACCAGAAGCAAGTAGCTTAAAAGCAATACGGGCGGACACAGGCAGCCAATGTAGGCTGCTAAGTACAGGTGGAATTTCCTATGGGTACTGCTTATTAATACAGGGATATTTTTGCGCTGTGTCAAAACCATGCCGCCAGAGAAAGCAACAATATAACACTTGTTAGATCTGACATTTCCCGCATAGTCAGTAAACCGGGGCAAAAAATACCTTTGAATAGACCTTTAGATCTGGTAAAGTTTCGATTTCGAGCATGCTCTTGCCAGCGAGGCCCGAAATGCGGGCTTTTTTTCTCTAATCATCACGACTGCTATGTCGCATGTTCGTACTCTTTTTTGTGATTTTGGGTGATTTTACGGAATAAACATGGAGTTCGAGTGAGTATTCATTGGAAGAAATTTTCTTGGTTCGAGGACAAGGAAACCTTAAACTCTAAGCCGACACAGTACAAGAAGCGCTACAACAGGCGATTGTTTTTGAACGTTCGAGATGTTTTAATTGTCGGAGCAACTGCAGAATCACGGAAACAGGCGCTTAGGCCTAATCACTAAACGAGTGCTATTTCTCTTCACACGAATCCTCGTGCAAGTGAAGTTAGCCAAACCGTAAATTGCAAGCGAAAATGTTAAAGAGTTCTTAGACCTAACTCACTTACAACGAGCGCTACTTTCTTGAACCGATCTCGGGAAAAATTTAGTTAATCTAACCGTAACAGTTCCACGAATTGATCACTACTTAATTCCGGCGAGTCACGCTTTAAGAACGATAAATACTGTTTTTGAATAAATTACATGAAGTTACTTGAATTTATTAATTCGCTGCGTACCGCGTAGTAAGCTACGCAGAACTATTATTCGCGTGGGCAGGGTACTTGGGTCTTTCTGGTCGTGACCATTTACCACATGGGAGCGATCCGCAACTGGTTCAAATGATATTCCTCTAACTGTAAAGCTTTCCAGCGTGTCCCTTCACTTCCTGTCCCGGCGTCGGAAAAAAACAAAAGCTTACCCTCCGCACAACTGGATTTTATTCAAAACAGCACATTAGCTTGCGAAAACCAACCTTCACTAAGGTGCGCCCCCCCCGCGAAATAAGCCAATCGGATCGTAAATTGCATAGCCTCAAAAACACTTTTTTTTTTAGGTAGCCAATATGAAAAATGATGTAACTGTCGAACTTTACGCAGATGTCACATTTTCCAGTGACGCAGTGACGATCTGGGTACGAGATTATAGACCTTAATTCAAGCGATGACCGCCATGTTGGCTTTGCTAGTTGTATCCATGGCAAATATAGCTACACCATTCTGAGTGGGCAACAACATAAATTCGAGAGGTTTAAACGAACATCTTAGGCCACACAGATGATGTTGTTTTCACGTTCCATGAATGTTTATCCACCTAAGTAATAAACTAGCATGATTACCCAAGTTATGTCGACGTTTTTTTAGTAAAAAAATGAGCATCGTAACGACGTAGAAAGTCGAACTGTCAAAGGCAATCCAAAGATATACCATTATTATAAAGGTACTTAATTCTAAATACTAAAAATGGACTTTTAGGCACTGTTTAGTTCAATAGTTCGCCTAACCGATTTTTCCGCAATTTGCTTTTTTTCCAATGTTTTGTGCACCCTCCTTCCCTTCCCCCCCCCCCCCCCCCCCCCCCAGCACTAACACATGGCTAAATGTGCCAATGACAATTTGAAAACCACTATGGGCGGTTATCGTGATAAGGCCTATTAGTAGGCACTGTCGTTAAGCAGTCAATATTGAGGCCTAACAATTGTAGTAGGGGAAACCGCAAACCTTAATTTTGTTTTATTCTTTAAACCCTACTTTGTTTTCTTTCGGATGATTGGGTTCGCCAGAAGAAAACGGTCTCCAAATAACCCATTGGAGAGTCCGTTAGCAAGCTATCAGAGGACAGGGTTTGTGTATTGAAGGATTCAAGGCAGCGATGACTTCTACGGCTCTGTCCCTCTCGCACTTGGGCCATAAATTCAACGAAACAAAACTCGGCTCCGTCACTTAAAGTACAAGCCTAGTTCTTTGTTAGTAAGAAGGATGTAATCTTTTATTTCTTTTATTGCTCGAATAACCTGGCATGAGTCCGGATGTTTTTCTTTAATGTATTTTTTTTAATTCATTGATTTAAATACAGTACTATACATTTATTTCATTTACACCTTTGCTTACACTACTACTGACTACGCACAAAACGTCATTTTAATCTTACACACATACCTAACACTGATTCACAATATCTTACATTAAACATTGTTCACTAGACTTGGCAATCATTACATATAAACAAATAAAGATAAAATAAGAAAAGAATAAGATAATTAATTAATTAAATTAATGAAAGGAGGTAATAGGTTTCGATATATAGTTTAAAATTAGTAAATATTTACTAATTGTTTTGATAGTTTTTAAATAATAAGAATAACTAATGATAATAATAATAATAATGATAATAATAATAGATGGCGATAATTCGAAGGTTAAAAACTGCTTTACCCTGACAATGAATTAACAACCCAGATAATAGAATCACCTGTACCTAGGAATAAAAGTGAATAATTTTACAAAGAATGGTTTTTTATAGAAATGGGCCTAGTCAAGTAATTTTTTATCAAACCTAGTATCTAACGACAACATCTTTAACCAAAACATAAAAAATAAAAATACAATTCATTTCGATTAAAAGTGAAACCAAGAATATTACAGGCAGGGCTCTGGGGTCCTAAATACTAATAGCGTTAAAAGCGGGCAATCATCAATTTAATCCCCTATGTGGGATTTGTGGAAGGGTGTCCTGGAACCTCTTACGCATTGGTGTACCGACCTTAAAATCTCAAAAGAAAGCAATGTTCTAATCCAAACCCTAATTGTGGTGTGATACGGTTTCCTCATTCTTTTCTGAGAGCTTCTCGTCTAAGCGCTTGAGAAAGCGTTTGCAGTCGACTCCCATTCCGCCGTGTTGGTTTCCAAAGACTAGGGGAGTAAAAGATCCCATTTCAACGTCCAGTACCCTCTGTTGGTACTTCCGCTTTGTTTCTCCTCCTCCTGCTCCTTGAAGCTTGTGGATGTTGTTTTTCCCTGGTTACACTGGGAGTTAACATGCGTTACTCCTGACATCCAAAAAATGCTGTAACTCCAAAGACCAAAAGCCCCCTGCCTTGAAATCCAGTCTTGCCTCCGGGCCAGTAATAATAATATAATATAATAATAATAATAATATAATATACTACTAATAATATATATATAATAAGAAACCTTGCTATGTATAAATGAGTGTCCTAATAAACTCGCTCACAGATGGCTCGAACGCTTGGTGACTCCGTGAATAATTTTCTCTTTAAAAATACTTTGTAAGCTGTATGCTGTAAAGATTCACTTTTCTTTGGCTGCAGTATAGATGCAGTAACACGGGCTACTATAAGGCACAGATTGACAGCGGCGCGAAAAGATCGCTTCTCGGGGTGATGTACATATATTTTAGCATTATTCGTCAGATCTAACCTTCGGCAAGTTTACTATAGCTTCCACCCGAGGCAAAAAGGTTGCCAGAATGGTGGACGTGCCGACCATTCTACGAACAGATGCTCTAAGGTCTGTCTTTACACAACCACACAATTGACGTCATCGTATTTTGATAGTTTTAGCTCTAAAAACGTTTGCTGCGGGTGTAAAGAATCTGGTGATTGATTTTGAAATTGAAACATCGAGAGTTTTTTGTTTTTGGTGACTTTCAAAGGGAGAATGGATAACGCCCTTGATGCTCTGATCAATAGAAATCGGCCTTAGTTCGACGAGCTTTAGATGTGGGTATTTGAACCGGTTTAGGAGAGAGTAAAGGTGAACGTGCTTGCGTGACAAGTCCCAAAATGAAATATTGAAAGGGTGTGTCGCAGACTGTCCTGTAGTAACTGATTCGTTTTCAAGATCACGGTTAAGGCTTCTTTCCAGTACTTTGGAATGGCGTTGCACAACCCAAAATAACGCAGAAAGTTTGTTTTTATTTTATACTTTTTCCTAAATTCATGGAAGGGCAAGAAATTTCCTTCTTCGTATAGAATATCCGATAAGGTCTTTACTCCGGCATTATACCATTGTCGATAAAAATGGATTTTCCGCCTATCGTGATAAAGTGTTATTCCATAAATCTCATTTTCTATTTCTTTTTGTTGTGGGGTGTGCTTGATAATCTCTTCCCAAACATTTATGACGTCGCGGTTAAAAGGTGGAAGGAAGGACAATTCAGGCAAAGTTTTTATAGAGAAATACATTCGAATAGCAGAGGGCCACCTACGTGCTGTAATAGATCGAAGGGTATTTTCTTCCAGGACTGCGTTTGAGGATTGAGAAACCGTTTTACCAACCTGCTTTGAAAGATTTATTTATGAATTTAAAGTCAGGCATATTAAGTCAGCCGTCCTTAATCTTACCAATCATTGTGGAATGTTCGATTTTAGGCGGTTTGTGGTTCCATACGAAGCTAGAAAGAAGCTTACTCACTTGGTCAACAAATCCACTGGGTACACTCAGAACAGAGGCAATAAAAACTATCTTTGAAAGAGCTAAATTTTTGACAATGTTTATTTTCCCGTAAAGTGTGAGATCTCGTGATGACCACATGTTAAGACATCTTTCTAGAGCAAGCAATCATTTTTTCAAAATTATATTTTACGGATATTTCCGATCACGGGAGAAGCAAGCGCTGAGACACACAACTTCAGGGGCCATTAATGCCGAAGCCATTTGTGGGTTGTGGATTGTTTTTTCCCAACCACATTGCCTCGTTTTTGATCTGTTTAGTTCCAATCCCGAACAACTTTAAAAGCCTCTAATTCTCAAAAAGTTTTACAACTGAATCTATGTCTCGCACGAAACAGAGGTGTCGTCTGCATATTGTGAAAGCTTATACTCCTTCCCCTTTAGTTAATATTATACCCATTATCGACTGGTCATTTCTTATTGAATTTGCTAAAATTTCAACAGCAATAGCGGTTAAGTTTGTTTTGGAGAAATTCTTAAATGAAAGTGCCACTAGAAAAAAATACCTTAACAATCTATAAAAAGAAAAGACGAAAAACCGCTTTTTTTAGATGTAGAAAGGTGTTACAAATATGTTGCTGTCAAAAACTTTTAGGTACTTTCTGGTGTGAAATTCGCAGGAAACCTAACTACTTTTGACCTGTTCATGTCTTGATCGTACGGTAAAAACATTTGGGAAACTTTCATGTACGGTAGCTGTTGTGTATCTTTTTGCATGGAAAACAACTTGTCAAAAATACTTTTTCCAAATCCTTTCCCAAAAAAACGCTGAACTCGTGAATCTCAAAAATCCGGATTTAGATTTAATCCGAAGTATCCTCCTCGAGTGTGGATACTTGGATTCATGATCCGTTTTTGGATTTCGCCCAAAAAACGCAAAATCCTTTTTTGGATTTTCCCAAAAAAACGCACCATATATGTCAAATTTAGAGGCACGCTGTTGCATACGAAATCTAGTGGCACTGCTTTGACATTTTTTAAATGGAAATAATATTAAAATACCATTCTTTAGACTCCCATCAGTTTCCGTGAAACGGGTGCTTTCTTCGGATTTCTTCTCATAATAATTGATTAAAAATAGAGTAAGCAGTCAGTCATTAAAGTGGCCGAAGCTTTGAACATAACTGTA
Source organism: Montipora capricornis (assembly GCF_036669925.1). Classification (NCBI taxonomy): domain Eukaryota; kingdom Metazoa; phylum Cnidaria; class Anthozoa; order Scleractinia; family Acroporidae; genus Montipora; species Montipora capricornis. The sequence continues at coordinate 11,476,009 of NC_090894.1, forward strand.
GAGCCCGAGGACATCGAGATTTCTCACAAGCTGAGGAGGGGCACGGCTATTATAGTTAAATTTTGCAGTCACAAGGTAAAGTCCAAAATTTACAAGGAACGCGTTAAATTAAAGCATGTTAAAATCTCGGATCTTTTTCCCAAGTTACGCTTCCTCTGGACAACAGCACCGAATTTTTGTTAATGAGAACCTTACAGCTTACAGGAGAAGGATGGTCGGAAAAGCCAACAAACGAAGGCAGGAAGGAACGCTTACTAGTGTTTGGACGTTGGACGGTAAGATGTACATTAAAACCTCGCCTGAAGGCGCCCCCGTAAGAATTTTTCTGAAGAAGATCTAGATAACTTATAACTGTTTTGGAATGTTTCACGGCTGGTGGAGAGCGTCTCTACAATTTGCAAAGCAACTGAGAGATACGAACTTTTCCGCGCAACAAATTATCTTTTAACCCTTTTATCAGTTTATCAGTTTTAGTATATGTCTTTCTGTTGGTATACACAAAGGTTCTTTGCTCCCTTTCAGTTTATCTGTGATGCACTTTATTCTTTATTATTACAGTCGTTTGTACGCTTTACTTTGCACTAAATGGGTATGCTACATTTCAGAGACACATATCAGAATAATTTACCGTCTCATTACCCTTGGGGTGAAAACTGTTAAATTCCTCTCTCGTCTTAATAATAACAAAAGGAATGGAACTTAGAATCGGTTCAATAAACGCTAGGGGTTTAGGAGACAAGACTAAGCGACAGGAATTCTTTAACTGGCTTCGAAAGAAGCAGTTATCGATTTATTTCATCCAAGAAGCTCACTGTACGGAAAACAATATGCATGATTGGCGGGCCGAATGGGGGTACCAAGCTCTTTTCAGTTGTGGCACTAGTAAAAAGGCAGGTGTTATTATATGTTTTTACAATAACTTCTCTTTTCAAAAATTCGCGAACATATTCTGATCCCGGGGGACGCTTTCTAGTTTGTGACATGACTACAAACGGGAAACAACTGACTTTGATAAACGTATACGCACCAAATGATGACAATCCCACTTTCTTTACTTCTGTTTTTCAACATTTAGACGATCTCAAGTGCGATGAGATTATAATAGGAGGGGATTACAATTTAGTGCTGGACGTTGAGAAGGATAAAAAAGGCGGACTAGCAAGAACACATAAAAGATCGTTGGAAGTTATAAATAGCTTTTCCGGTGAGTTTGACTTGATAGATGTCTGGAGAGTCCAAAACCCTGGATTACGACGCTTCACATGGAGGCAAAGAAACCCAGAAATACATTGTAGACTTGACTTTTTTCTCGTAAGTCATTGTATCGCTAGTAACACCACCAAAGCAGACATTGTCCCAGGTTACAAAACAGATCATTCAATGATCACCTTGCAATTATCTCTGCACAATAACCAACGAGGACGAGGATTTTGGAAATTAAACACCTCTTTTCTAAAGGATGAAGAATATGTAACCAAATTAAAGCAGCTATAACTCAAACTAAAGCACGAATATGCACAAGATAACACTGTTACACCTGGGCTATTGTGGGAAATGATAAAAATGAAAATTAGAGAAGCATCAATGAAGTATGGAAAATCAAAAAAGGAAAATATTAAGCAAAAGAAGGATGACATTGAAAATCAATAAAAACCCTCGAGGGACGAATTGCTAATACCCTTGCAAATAACTCCCAAGATTTGTGGATGGAATTGGACATGAAAAGACGCGAACATGAAACCCTAATTGAATACCAAACAAAAGGAGCTATTATAAGATCTAAGTCTCGATGTATAACGAAGGTGAGAAAAATACTAAATACTTTCTTAACCTAGAGAAGCGACACTGCAAGCAAGGAACAATCACTCAATTGAAAATTAACGAAAACAAGCTGGTTCAATCAGACAGAGAAATCTTATATGAGTGTGAGACTTTTTATAAAAATCTGTACCGTTCCAAAACGCAAGTGAGCGACTTTCCGGAAGAGTTTTTTCCACCCACACGAGATTATTATTAAATGACGAAAAGCGATCCTCTTGTGAAGGCCAGTTAACTGCTAAGGAATGCCTGGAGGCCCTAAAAGACATGGCAGCAGGGAAATCACCTGGTACAGATGGCCTACCATGTGAATTCTACATGGTTTTCTGGGAAGACATAGGAGAAACCCTCCAGCGCTTTTAATTTCTCCTATGAAATATGTAACCTGATATATCACAAAGGCGAGGAATTGTCAAACTCATACCCAAAAAGGATTCTGACCCTATCTTGATTAAAAATTGGCGTCCCTTAAAAAAATTGCGATTACAAGATTGCTTCAAAAGCCATCGCGAAGCGAATCAAAACAGTTCTACCAGAGCTAATATCAGATGATCAAACAGGCTTCATTAAAACCAGATGCATCAGTGACAACATACGTACACTAGATAGCGTCATCAAATATACAGGTAATAAAAAAAATCCCTGGACTTCCTTTTTCTGGACTTTGAAAAGGCTTTCGATACTCTCGAATGGTCTTTTATCAACAAAACAACTGCACTGCATTTTCTGCCAGCCTCCAGCGGACCAGCACCTTGCGTTCCATTGTGACCGCCTGACCTGACCTTTGCCCCTACCCCCTCCGTAGACCTTTGCTCAAAATGTGCACTAGTGCAAAATTTCAATTGTTTCTTGTGAACTAGTCAAAAGTCTCTTTCATTGGCTGAGCACGATTGTGCACCAGTCAAGTTCTCTTCTCATTGGATGCTGCGTTTGCGGTGCACTAGTCGTGTGAACTAGTCAATATGGGCGTCACTTTCAGGGCAGGTCGAGCGTCAGCCTGTTTGTCGAAAGGAAGATTGTTCACCGTTTGATATCGGTACTGTGTATAAAGGCATTGCTTCGTTTTCCGATGCTGAAAAGTTTTCGATTTATTGAAAGCGTTTGGAAGCCAGATCTGCTGTTCGAGTTTCCGGCTTCGAAAGAAACTTCTGGAAAGCAGCGAAAGTTTCGACAGGAATGGCTCGTGAAATACCCTTGGCTTGTTTATTCAAAGTATTTAGATGGTGCGTTTTGTTTGCCTTGTGTCTGTTTCGGAATGGAGTGTGGCAGAAATGGCGCCAAATTAGACAAACTGTTCCGATCCCCGCTTACATTTTGGACAACGGCGTGTAGCAGCAGGATGGAAAGTCACGCGAGCGGAAAGTCAGAAATTCACAAATTTTCTGTTATGGCAATGCAGAATTTCTTGAGTGAAATGAGAAGGCAAACTACCCCCATTGATCAGCAGTTGAACCGGTTGATACAGCCAGATCGATGAAAATAGAGAGAAAATGAAATCGATTGTGAAAACTGTAATCTTTTGTGGTCAAAACAACATTCCGTTGAGGGGGAAACGAGATGACAACCCTGATGACAGAAATCTTCAAGGAAACTTTCAAGCCCTTCTGGAGTTCCGTATCGACAGTGGCGATTTAAAACTTAAGGAACATCTCGAGAATGCGCCAAGAAATGCCACCTACCGTTCGAAAACGATACAGAACGAGATTATCGAGACCGTGGGGAATTAATTATATTTCTTCAAAGATCATTGCGGAAGTTAAACAAAGCAGAATGTTTTCTGTTATGGCTGACGAGGCAGCGGATGTTTCCAACAAAGAAAACCTGTCTCTTGTTCTCCGTTATGTCGACTCTTCAAAGAATATTCGAGAGGAGTTTGTTGGTTTTTTTTACCTTTGTGGAGAGGAAACAACCGGTAACGCAATCAAGGAGTTGATAATTAATACAGTGCGTGACCTTGGTTTGACCATGGATAATTGTAGAGGTCAATCTTATGATGGTGCTGGAAACATGGCAGGCAGGTACGTTGGTGCATCAACATTAATCCAAAATCAGTTTCCCAAAGCGATTTACGTTCATTGCATGAATCACCGTCTCAATCTATGCGTGGCTGATACCTGCTCACTATCGATGGTTCAGAATATGATGGGTACTGTTAGGAAACTCTCCGAATTTTTTAGTAACTCGCCTAAGCGTCAGCATCATCTTGTTGACAAGATTAAGGAACTATTACCCAACAGCAATCACAGAATTTTTAATTGACGTTTGTCGCACTCGGTGGATTGCCCGTATTGATGGTTTAGATAGAATTGTTGAGCTCTTAGTCCCAGTTTTGTCAACATTAGAAGATGTGCAGCTCAACAAGGATAAGAATGGTGTTGTTCGTGCTGGTACTTGGAATCCCAAGAGTCGGGATGATGCACGGTCTTACTTAAATGCTGTCACTTTTGGATTTATTGTGACGCGCTTGTATTGTTAAGTATATACTAAATTTAACAAGGCCTGCCACAGTTAAGCTGCAAAGTGAAGAAGAAATGGACATTCTCAAGGCCGAGCAGGAAATTACCACTCTACAGAATGCCCTTAAAGACATGCAGACGAACATTGAGGGTCATCATCATCGGTTGTTTGATGAGGCTGTGCAACAACTTTCCCAGAAAGTTGGTCTTGAACCTAGCAGACCAAGAATTGTTCAGCGCCAAATTTTTCGTAGCAACTGCCCTGCATCAAATCCAGAGGCATACTATCGGATCAACCTTACGCAAGTGTTTTTGGACCATTGCTTGCAGCAACTTCAATCAAGATTTCCTCAAGGAGCCTATGTGTGTTTTTAAGGGTTTTCTGTCATACCATCTGTTCTCCTGAAAACTCCATCAACCTGGAAAGCTCAGATTCAAGAGTTTTGTCATCACTATGCACGCGATCTTCCGAACGTTGTTGGCCTGCCTGCGGAGTTGGAGTTGTGGCAAAGAATATGGACAGAGAAGAAAGAAAAGGCAGAAGACATCCCTGAAAAGATTGCCAATACTTTGAAAAGTGTTGATCCAGTTTCTTTTCCAAACATCTTCACCATCCTAAAGATTCTTGCAACGATTCCTGTTACATCCTGTTCCTGTGAGAGATCAATATCTTGCCTTCGTTATCTTAAGAATTATCTAAGGGCCACAATGGGAGAAGAGAGATTGAATGGTTTGGCGCTTATGCATGCTCATAGGGACATTCCTTTGGATTTGGATGAAATCATAACTTATTTGCGTCTCTCCATCCAAGACGAATGAGAATGGCCAACATTTTATGCAGTGATTCAAGGGATGATTAACAAATTCCACTTTGCCATTTAATGAACTTTTCTTTGTTTTGAACTGAAAACTAAACATGGAACAAAACATTTTATTTTTCCTTGGGCTGTACGTTGAGAACCTCCTCGTGGTGGAGTCTGGAAACATGGCTAATACCTCACCAATATTTACTTACCTAAGCTTTCTGCTTGTTATGTACAGGTAACAGATCGTGTTAAGTATTATTTTTTATAAAATCGTTTTTAGTAATGCCAACAGCAATCAAACATTTTGCCCGAAATGAATTTTAAATGGCAAAAGGGAAAGACTAAGGCACTGGGCGTTTGGTTCGCAACGGATCAGGATACGGCAATATCTTTAAAATTACAACGAAAAGCTTACGAAAGTTAAATCTATCTTAGGATGCTGGAAATTTCGAAGACTTAGCTTAATAGGGAAAATTGTTGTTCTGAAGAGCCTAGTAGCATCGCAACTTGTATACGTACTCACATCGTTGCAAACTAAGCACCATGCAATTAAAGAGATTAATAGGATGTTTTTTAAATTCTTATGGAATGATAAAGGTGATAAAATTAAACGCAAGGTTATGATCAATGATTATTCTGAAGGTGGACTCAAAATGATCGATATTACAACTTTTAACAAATCCCTTAAAGCTACCTGGATTAAAAAATACCTGAACACAGAAAACTGCAGCAAATGGAAAGTTTTTTTTGATCTAGAACTCGCAACATATGGAGGCAACGCCGTCTTTAAAGGGAAACCTAAACAAAAAAAAGACATCGGTAATCTAAACATAGAAGACCCATTTGTTAAAGAAGTTATAGAAATATGGTCTGAGACCTTCTTTGAGAAAGGAATAGTGTCCAAAGATCACTTTCTAGCTCTACCTCTGTGGCAAAATCATTAATAAGGATAAACAATGCACCAGTACTATGCAAAGATTGGCTTTCCAAAGGTATAACACAAGTAAAACATTTAATGGATGATTCTAACAACTTTCTTTCCCTTGCCAGCTTTCAAAATAAATATCAACTCAAAGTCAGACCACTAACTTTTTTTGGCATAATCTCTGCTGTTAAACCTTTACAGCAACAGATTCCGAGGTCTCAGCTGAAGTATGACAATTTCATGAACACGTTCCTAAAGCACCAAAAACCATCGAGAATAGTTTACAAGAAATTAATTTCTGACCAAGCGGAACGACCGCTATTATCTCAAGAGATGTGGCAGAAAGATATCGGGTCCACAGCCAAGGTAAAAATTGACTGGAGAAAAGCCTACTATTGTCTGCTGCGCGTGTACAAAGAGTTCCAAATTAATTGACTTCAATTTCAGATTTTTACATAGACGGCTAGCGACCAATAATTTTTTGCAAAAAATAGGAATTAGAGAGGACGGAACATGCACCTTCTGCCATGATAAAAAAGAAGATCTGTTACATTTATTCTGGGGATGTGAAAAAAGTAGAATTTTTTGGAATGACCTCTCTATATGGCTGCAGGCGTGCCACGTGCTTTGTATAGGTAATCGCATGGGGCCGAGTAAAATTAAGGATTAATATCACGCGTGTTTTCAGAAGTTGCTGAAATTGCCCGAGTCGCGCAGCGACGAGGGCAATTTCAGCAACTTCTGAAAACACAAGTGATATTAATCCTTAATTTTACGAGGACCCATTGCGATTACTTGTTAATAACAAAGAGGGCAAAATTTTCTTAACACTGTTGAGGCACCTCGAAAAACAGACAGCTAAGCGCTAAGCGGAGTAAAACACTCGTTCGCTCGGAAGCAAAAACAACTAACAAACAGACAAGCAAGTCAACTTGTTCTTTGCGTCCAAAACGAGTATAGATGATTGTTATTTACATCCTCGAGAGGAAAAATACGAGTTTCATTCGTGAACAACTGTAACAACGATTAAACCAAATGTTAAGCTTCAATTTATTTTATTCACCTGTGCTGTAGAGGTTTTTACCACTTGCAAATACGCATCCGTAAACATAGCAAACGGTTTGTCCAAAGAAATCCACCAAATTTGAGCTACTTGTTCCTCCCGTCAATGGCAAATTGTTCTGTGACCTTTTTTGTTGAGCTGCAAGATGTCGTGGTAAACTGAAAGCCCTTGACGAAAGGAATCATTTTGTTTTTCAACCACACAATCCCGCTACGCCGGGCGCCATGTAAGTCGATCCAAGTTTTAAGCTTTTCATGAAAAAAATCTTTTGCCCTTCTTCTTGTCACTCGAAAATTCAAATTCCAGATCATCTTTTAAAGCTAGTTCTTAATTTATGCCTTTTCGGCGAATGCAGCGCGAATTAAAAGACAAACTTCGATGAAGACGAAGTTTTTTTGCTCAAACAGAAGAAACCAACTGAATGTGGAAGACGTACGTTCAGCCAATCAGGAGCGAGAGTCCCCGCTGCAACGAGTCTCCTAAACCCTTAACCTTAACCTGAATTTTTTAAATATTGATTCCTCTATTTTAAAACTATCATTATAAATGTAACCCTAAAGGAAAGAGATGGTTTTTTTAGAAGTGCTAGAAGTCGTATTTCATTTATTTATTTTATCTATTATTATTATATAAATACCTTAACAATCTATAAAAATAAAAGACGAAAAAAACATGCTTTTTAGATGTAGGAAAGGTGTTAACAATATTGTTGCTGTCAAGAAACTTTTAGTGTACTTTCTGGTGTGAAACTTGCAGGAAACCTAACTACTCAGTTTGACCTCTTCATGTCTTCGATCGTACGGTAAAAAACATTTGGGCTAAACTTTCATGTACGGTAGCTGTTGTGTATCATTTTTGCATGGAAAACAACTTGTCAAAAATACTTTTTTCAAATCCTTTCCCAAAAAAAAAAAAGCGCTGAATGGTGAATCTCAAAAATCCGGATTTAGATTTAATCCAAAGTATCCTCCTCGAGAGTGTGGATACTTTGGACTCATGATCCGTTTTTGGATTTTGCCCAAAAAACGCAAAATCCATTTTTGGATTCAAGAATCCGTTTTTCGGAATTTTCCCAAAAAAACGCACCCTATATGTCAAATTTTAGAGGCACGCTGTTCCATCCGAAATCTAATGGCACTGCTTCAGTGACATTTTTTAAATGGGAATAATATTAAAACACCATTCTTTTTAGATTCGGTCCCACCAGTTGCCGTGAAAACGTGCTTTCTTTGGCTTTCTTCTCATAAATAATTGATTAAAAGTAGAGTAAATGTTTGTGCCTTTTAAAACGACAGAGAAAACACTTGGCAGTGGGTTCCCGTCTGTGCGGCTTGAAAAATCTGAAGATTTTGTATCGAACTTCTCTCTACCAGGTCTCTCTGTGTTAGTGATTTAAAAAGTAGTAAGCTTGTTTTTTTTCCTTTTTATTACGATACTTATACCAACCTCAGTGGTCGCGAGTGCACTCAGAAGTTAACCGTTAGTTGCTCGGTGTCCATATTGAAAATGTCAGACCCATTTATTTGCGTGATAACCTGACAAACTTTGAGTATAAGCCGGTTCGTTCAACAAACTTCTGTTGTGGTGAAACATTGAACGGTTAATTAATCAGCGCGCCTTCGAGCTACAAAATAAGAAAGCAGGGAAACCTGCGAAAAGCGATTCTTATTTAATTTATTCAAATAGGATGATGAAAAACCCAGTACTGTTGCGACCGTTTTCAATATAACAGGTGACGAACTCTATCTTTTATGGGTGCGGGGCCGAAAAAAAACCATAAAAACTACGCCGATTTTACAAAAAAAATACGAAATTCAGCATGCATTACTAAACTTCATTTTGTGAATTTTCGGGATCGTCATGAAACCATTATCAAGCAATGCGAAAGAATGGAATTTTATACGTACACTTATGAAATAACATAATTTTGTCAATGAAATGAATGTCACAGTGGGAGTAGCAAAGACGAACAAAGAATTGTCATGAAATGATCCAGATAAGTGCAACGGGGATCATTTTAATTAATCTCTTTCATAATTTTGTCAATGGGGACCTACCTGAACATTTAGGGTAGCAGCTTTCTTCATGAAAAAACATTTCAAAAGTCAAGCAATCAAATTTCTTTCAGTTGTAGTTTTTTTTGAATACTGAATTGTTCTAAAAAATGAAATTAAACGCAAGGTTATGATCAATGATTATTCTGAAGGTGGACTCAAAATGATCGATATTACAACTTTTAACAAATCCCTTAAAGCTACCTGGATTAAAAAATACCTGAACACAGAAAACTGCAGCAAATGGAAAGTTTTTTTTGATCTAGAACTCGCAACATATGGAGGCAACGCCGTCTTTAAAGGGAACCTAAACAAAAAAGACATCGGTAATCTAAACATAGAAGACCCATTTGTTAAAGAAGTTATAGAAATATGGGTCTGAGACCTTCTTTGAGAAAGGAATAGTGTCCAAAGATCACTTTCTAGCTCTACCTCTGTGGCAAAATTCATTAATAAGGATAAACAATGCACCAGTACTATGCAAAGATTGGCTTTCCAAAGGTATAACACAAGTAAAACATTTAATGGATGATTCTAACAACTTTCTTTCCCTTGCCAGCTTTCAAAATAAATATCAACTCAAAGTCAGACAACTAACTTTTTTTGGCATAATCTCTGCTGTTAAACCTTTACAGCAACAGATTCCGAGGTCTCAGCTGAAGTATGACAATTTCATGAACACGTTCCTAAAGCAGCACCAAAAACCATCGAGAATAGTTTACAAGAAATTAATTTCTGACCAAGCGGAACGACCGCTATTATCTCAAGAGAGGTGGCAGAAAGATATCGGGTCCACAGCCAAGGTAAAAATTGACTGGAGAAAAGCCTACCTATTGTCTGCTGCGTGTACAAAGAGTTCCAAATTAATTGACTTCAATTTCAGATTTTTACATAGACGGCTAGCGACCAATAATTTTTTTTGCAAAAAATAGGAATTAGAGAGGACGATGTGAAAAAAGCAGCATCTTTTGGAATGACCTCTCTATATGGAACATGCACCTTCTGCCATGATAAAAAAAAGAAGATCTGTTACATTTATTCTGGGGATGTGAAAAAAAGTAGAATTTTTTGGAATGACCTCTCTATATGGCTGCAGGCGTGCCACGTGCTTTCAAAAGAGAACCACTTAGGAATGGAAACGGCCTTAGGCCTGAAGCCAGACGACGACTCCAAATTTTAAACTCCAAATTAATTTTTTTTGCCTAATGGCTAAGCACTACATTTGGATTTGCCGTTCGAAAGAACGATCCCCAACCCAAAACAACTTCTTGCTTTCCCTGAAACAGACGCACCAATGGAAAACAACACAATAAGAAATTCAAAGAAATGGAAGCCACTTCTGTCCCCGGTCCTTTGGCCATTTCAATGTCAGCAGCAACAAACTCAACCCACATATAAGGACGGATCGTGTCGAATCGCACCCGGGCCACATTGGTGGGAGGCCGAGTGGCTTTCACCACTGCGGCCATCCCGACTTAAATGATGAATGCAAATGACTTACGATCGAAGGGCAAAAGTTCTATTTTGAGGTGGCGTTTCCCTTGACGTCGCCGTCTTAGATCTTAACGTCCTTTTTGCTATAAAAAATGGAAGAAACTCTGTAGGACCTCTCGGCTCCTCAGTTATAGTCAAACTGGCCAGTAATGAAAGGAATTTCAGAACCAACAGCAGGTGTGCCTCATGCCACTGACTACGTCGTTATGAACTGATGTCGAGCTTGATTTTAATCTGGTTTAGGTCCTTATCTTTAATTGCACATAGAGCGTTTTTCAAAATGAGTGTCGTAAAAACCAAAACCAAAGTATTTACTTTGGCCAATCAAAAAAGGACGGAGACAATCCGGTAAAAACCAATCAAAACTCGAAGTAATTACACGTAGCCGATACAAAGAGCGGGAAAATGTGCACGCGCGAGCTAGCCCCGATGGTTATGGTTTTTAACCTCTGATTGGTTGAAAAAATGGCTGCGAGAACGTTTAAATAACCAATCACTGAGTGAAGGTAATCAGAAACGAAAGCATGTCCCTAATTACTTTCGACACTCAATTGAAAACCGCTCTATAAATCTGAGAGGTTTTTAGGGGCGTTTTTCCATTTACAACAAATTTCCGGAAATTTCGGTGGAAATTTGCATCGGGTGGAAAAACGTCGTCCATTTAATTCAGGTCCGTTTCGCCGCCCAGTGATTTGCGATTTTACGCGGCCAACGGGAAAACAGGCACTCCTGTTTAGAAGTTCCGTTTATTCCGGACATTTTCCAGTGGAAAAACGAACCAACAAACGTGTGTTTCCATTTACATCCCAACCGGAATTTCCGAAATTTCTTAGTAAATGGAAAACGGCCCTTTATTTCTCCTTTATTTAAATATGAGGAAATGCTTTTAATTTCTCAAAGGGGCCTTTAAATTATTAAGAGCTTTGTTTTCAGTGTTCCCGATTAGTGCTTGTGGAGCATACAACTAGAATTGAAAGTCATGACGCTGTGTCAAGGTTCTTAACTTCTTATAGGGTAGTATCGAAAAACGAAGCACCCTGTTTTCCCATTAGAAAGATCAGCTTTGAACAGAGGTCAAAAAAACACATGTTACTATTGTTGATTAGAATAGAAAATCAACTTAAATACATAAATACATACAATAATATTTATGTTACAATTCACGATAATGCTTATAAAGTCAATGACCAGCGCGACGCACAAATTAATGCGGGTAATTCGATTTATGTTTCACCCTTCGAGTCTTGTAAGTCGTCCAACATGTAAACTTGACAGTAGATCTAACTTTTCGGTTCTACGCGATGGATCGTTTTCGTCCTGACAGAAGTTACGAGTATTATAAATGACTAACACACACTGCAACAAATAAAACAACTTTATTACCCTTTTTAAGTGAAAAGAAAGATTATAAATATGGAGAACCTCAAGGGTAACCTAATCTTGCTGAGCCAACATAATTTTAATTGATAATTAAATTGATTGAAGTTGACAATAAAGAGTTGGTAATCGAAAATAAATGGAATAAAAAACAAAAATAATTCAACGGTAATAAATGAAAAGCAAGGGGAAAAGAGAGCCAGTAAAAACTATAGAGAATTTGTTCACTGTATGAAATACTCAATAATTTATGAGTAGCCCTGTAAAGGTTGAGTTTCAGTTGTTCTTTTATAAATTTTGGCTTGGGGGAAGCTGTTTTATGTTCTCATCTAAATCATTCCAGGCTGCAGCCACCGCATGGTGAATGTTGAATTTGCCATAGAGTTTAAATTTGAGTTTACTTTGATCAATTCAAGTTATGCTGCCAAATTCTCGTGTTTCAAAGAGCCAGCGGCGAAGCATTGGATGTTCTTTAAAAAGTAACTCCTTCCATAAATATCAAGAATTTGTATCTCCTTCAAACATACCATTATCAATCTTAATTAGTTGTTACATACTTTACTTGCCTGCTCAGAACTTTCGCGATTTATCTTGATATGACGTTGTCTGCTCAAGCGCCTTGTGACTAAGGGCCTAAGCTTTATGAATCTGAATCAAACTCACTAGCGCGCTGTAATAAAATACTCTACAACTGTAAAAATTTTAAATTGTTCTTTGTCGACACAGGAATGAGTTTTGCCGTGAAATCTCTACTCATTTACTTGGTGTTGAGGTCAGAATTTGCGAGTTCTTGCACAGCAACTTACTCCGTGCAGGGACAAGTTCTTCGAAACCACACCATCAAGACAGAGACCGCAGACAAAATAGAAGATTGTATCGTGCGTTGCATGGCATATCCCGGATGTAAAAGCAGCAACTTTTATCGCGTGGACAAAAGCTGTGAACTGAATGACAAGACGCATGCGTCTCACCCAGAAGACATGAGACGTGAGCTTTATACAAACTACATGATAAACACTCTGCGATCTATACCTTGCAAAACTCAGCTCGATTGTGGTATGGATTTGATATGCACACCGTTCCTGATTTGCGAAGGTATGTCATGCCCAAAAATGAAGTAATGTGGACTTTAAGATAATGATAGGACGGCAATGTTGATAAAATGTTACCTTCAAATATAACTTTGCACTATGGTACGTCTTTCGTGAATAACGTGGTACAATGTGGGCGAATTATCCTAAAAGTAAATTGATATGAACGCCGGATTTCAGATTAATAATAAAGTGTGGAAGGTTCATTTGTTATGCTCAAGTTGTTGTCAAAGCCTCATTTCATGTCGTTGTTATGTAAAGTACCACAAAAATATGAAATAAAATGGGTGCCTCACGTGCAGCACAAATTAATTTTCCTCGCTTATTTTGCATTCTCGTCACCTGAGCCTCGGATCGACCCAAGGCTCTGGGAAACTCTGCGTAGCAGAACATGCGCCGTAGGGTTCTTACAGTAAAAAATTGGCTATTTGAACCTTACGGCGCCTGCTCACTCCTCGTGCTAACATGAATGCACCAATTAGAGACGCTTTTGATTGTTCTTCACGAAAACCAATGAGAAGACACTTTGTTTCAGGGTTCCCCAGAGCTCTTCTCTCCCTCAGTCAAGAGAAGAGCTCTGGGGTCGAGATTGGCTTATTTTGAGGCTCGTTCACCGCCTAATAAGTTCAACGACTGACTTGATGGACATTAACCGACAGACCGCGTAATGAGCTGAAGTGGATTAACAATTTGAGAGGCTAATCCATGTGTACGTGATGACGTAATTGTTAGGTTCGCAAGTGCGCTCGGGGAATTTGATGCTTGTCGGCATCTTAATATTTGTGTGGAGTGTTCAGAATCTGATGTAATCTTCGGGAAGGTTAAGGCTATCGGAGTTGTAATCTTAAGAGAATCGATTCTATGAAGCCTGAGTAAAATACACTGATTCCAGTGAATATTCGTACACCACCTGAACTGAAACAACCATACGGGAAGCCTGAAAGACCATTGTCATAAGAAAGTTGTCGCTTTATTATTCTTTGTATTTTACCAAGAGGTCTAGAGAACAGGAGAGACATGTTAACTTTTAAATACAAAACAACGATTTTCAATGTTTCGGAGCAACATGTTTCGGCAGAAAACTCCAGCCTTCCTCAGTGCAAGTGTTACATGAGAGGCAAATCTGAATATAAATATCTGACAAATGTTAATGAGTACAAATACAACACAAAAATGTATAAATCGTGCAAATTACGGAGGTAGGCTTGAATAAACAGGTTGAAGTTGTTGATTAAGGAAAGGGTTTTCTCACAGGATGTGAGTTCGAGTTCCAGCTAGCGATTGCTTTCACGTAATTGATCATGCTGACACACGCGGCTTTCCAGCTCAAGGTTCAACCGTGAAGACCTTAAAATTTGTTATCACTCTAACCACAGAATGCCGCAGTCATCCACTTGGAATGGAAAGTAGGGCCATTCCGAACTCAGCGGTGACGGCTTCTTCAACATATGGAAGAAGACATGAACCCTGGCAAGCCAGGCTCAACAATGCGGCAAAAAGTCAAAGTACTGGCTCTTGGACAGCAGGAACAAGTGCCGTTGGACAGTGGTTGCAAATTGACCTTGGCAAGGAGACAGTATTGACGAAAATAGCCACACAGGGGAGGCCTAGTCATGCTCAGTGGGTATCTTCTTACAAAATTAAGTTGAGCTTGAACGGAACAAACTGGAATGCGTATCGAAGCGATGGTTCTGAAAAGGTAAATGTCGTTTGAAAAAGACTGTCCTCAAGATCATTAGTAGAGAAATAAGTAACTTATTCAGGAAAACATTGCTAGAGGAAATAAAGTTTAAAATACAGTACTGAGATAAAAAAAGGGACCACTACGATGGCGGTTTCGCTGTTTTTAGGTCGTAAAAGGGTCAAACGAAAAACTAAGAACTGTACATGAGTAGCTCACACTTACAACATTACTAACATCTCGCACCTATAACGCACCTATATCTATGTATATAACGCACCTATATCTATGTAGTAAAGGAGCGGAAAAGGGGATGGAGGGGGAAACTGGTAACGATATAACCATATCACCTTTGGCAGAACAGTGATTCCCACTTTGGTATTTGCCGGCTTGGCCAAATTTCTTAGCCGTATTCTTTTCGCATTGCCAGTGCATGGGTGGCAATTTCTTAACCGGCGCATGTCAAAAAGATGTCCAAAGCGTTTTCAAATTTCAATCCATTGTTTACGCGTTAACTATTTAACTGTGGATGACAAAAAATACTCTCACTTTGTTTAGAAGGTTAAGTGATCACAAGACGTTTATACTATTCCTTAATTTTTTTTCAGGAATTGGAAAGAATGAGTGAATGACAAAGCAAGCCCCCAATAAAACTTGTTGTTTCATCTTTACAGCTCGACCACGCATATATAGTGGTTCGCTGCGACGTCAGAATCTACCGGAAGACAGACATATTTAAGCAATAGAGGAAGTTTTCCGTGTTTCCATAGCCTCATCTAAACACGAGGTGAAGTTGGGAGAATTCGAGACAGTTATGCATACCCAAGACGCAGTCGAGGGTCCAAGACGTAGTCGAGGGTTTGCATAACTGTCGAGAATTCTCCCAACTGCCCCGAGTGTTTAGATGAGGCTATGGAAACCAGAAAAAAGTCCTGTATTGCTTTTATACATGATTTCTCAAAGATAAGTCGACAAATGATGGAAAATGCTGGGTTTCTTTCTTCTAGATCGAAACAGATTTTCTTGATACACGCTCATATTTCCTATCAGCCAATCAAAACAGGCGTCTGACAACCAATGAGAGTGCGCGTACTATCCTAATTATTTTATAAAATAAAGTAGCAGGGCACTACTGGGACACAATTGACATAGCTAAATATTATTTTTCAGGTTTTTACGGGAAATTCAGACATTCGAACAATTGTCTCGCACAAGTTGGTGCCAAGAATTACGAGCAGATATGTTCGCTTTTATGTAATGTCGTGGCGTAACCACATATCCATGAGAGTTGAGCTGTATGGCTGTGCTATTAACGGACCATAACTTTTCATTAAATTGCAACCTCACTCTAGTGACCGAAAATCTGGTAAATAACCTACCACTCATTGTATAGAGGTTAAGCCGTGTTCTTTGTCTGTCTTTCGTAAGAATTTAGTCAAGTTTTATAGTAGTAAATCGTACGTTATATTATAGAAGTAAATTCTACGTTAAAAGGGGAAGCAGCGCTGGCGCAGTGGTGAGAGCATTTGCCTTTCACCGAATTCGACGTCATATGTGGATTGAGTTTGATGGTTCTTGTTCGGAGAGGTTTTTCTCCGGGTCTGACTCCGGTTTTCCCCTCTCCTTGAAAACCAACCTTTGATTTCATTTGATTTCAGTTTATTTGTAGTCTCCCAAATTAGTAGAGCACTCGGCTAAATAACCTTGAGACTTAAATAAAGTGATTATATTTATTATCATTCTTTCATAACATTTTTCAAATGGCTGAGATGGAACTTGTGTATGATTATTAACCCCGGTGGATGAAATGAAGAGATTATAGTTTTCCGATGATGACCCGAGGATACTCGGAGCACTCGCATTTTTCCGAGTATCCCCAAGTCACCATCGGAAAAAAAACAGTATCATCTCTTCAATATATTTAAAGTGACCCTGTGATCAAAAAATCAGTTCTTATTTTTCTTTGGATTTCGAAACTATGTCAACTAAACCCTATAAGCGAACAAAGTTTTTAGCTTTCATTTCAAGAAGACTCCTGTTTATTTTAACTGGAATTTTCCAATTTAATGGCCCGCCATTACGAACTTTAAGATCTTGACAGAGCTGGATCGAGGAAATGACGTCAAAGGCTTACTAGTTTAACTTGATGGAATGCGTGTGTATCCCGCAGAATTAATATACAACACGGTAGTTTTGGGCTTTCAGACTTTTAAAATCGCGTTTTGCATATATAATTAAGCTGCATTCACACGCTGAAATTTTAAGCTAGTGAACCTTTGACGTCACTTTTCCCTGGATCCAACCCTCTGAGGTCCAATCGGTAATGTGAGTAATGGCGGACCATGAAATCTAAAACTTACCCTCAATGTAAACGGCCTTTGGATAAAAGTCAAAGAGCAAAATTTAGCCAGGCAGGTGTTAAGCAAACAAACTTTCAAAATCTGGAGAAGAAAACCGAGGAGGTGAATTTTTGATCACAGGGGCACTCAAAATTATCGGTTTTATCTATATAAATTTGCACGTTAAAAATGTTTTCGAGATGGTGTATACCCACTTCAAAAAACTGACTGGCTATCCAGCTTTTATTTAAATAATAATGTAATTAATTATTATAGTTTTATAATCTATTAGAGTGTTCATCGTGGCTTGTTAAGCCCATGAGTAGGAGCTTTCCTCTCCCATAACCTCCCCTACTAGTCACCTTTTGCGCGTATCTTTCTTTTTCTGGACCACACGAGTCCTTGGGATCTGCGCGCACTGTTTAGAATGGCCAATCAGAATGAAGTTATTATTAAACGAAGACAAAAATAGCAGAAACATTGTATGCAAATTGCTGTAAAATGATGTAAATGTGAGTCTCCTACAGAAGGGTTAGTTCTAAAATTAGACAGATACACGCAAAGTTTGGCCCAGGGATAGAGTGCAGAGTGAGGCTCCTGGTCAGCGGCCTCAGCAAACATTGAATCCTTTTTTCAAGGGAACTCAAAATCATTAGACTCTTTCATGAATGAAATGTATTGTAAAATCTGATTAAATGAAATGAAATTCAAATAGATAACCGAAGATGGTCACACAAAAAAAGACAACGATCAGGTATGAATCGAAACGCAGATTGAACTTCTCAGTTTTAACGGCAAATTCTTAATTTGGGTCACATGTTGTCTGAGAGCAATAACACAATAACACTTTCGAATCGTGTGACATTTGTTGAGCCCGCGGACCATTGGGACACTGTCTAAGCAGACTATGTAGTTCATGTGTCTCTTAATATAGCGTATCCAGTATTATGAAGAAATACCCCTGCATAAGTTCCCTCGCGCATCCTGGTATACCGCTATATACCCATGTAAAAGCCTATTTTAAACACAATCTAGAGTTTGTAAATCTGTCACAACACTGATAGAGGTGATTGTATGTGACGACGCGTGGGATCTGAAGAGGAAATCGAAGTGTCCCAAATACCCATCAAATCACTCAGGACAACGCAGATAATAGTGGGTGGGTGAACTTTGTTTATGTGGCTGTCCATAAAATGAATTTTCGAAAAGAAACATCGCGATTTGAAGTTTTTATGGAACATTTTCCTCGATCAGTTGAATCGGCCGTTACAACTGTCTCAAAATAACGTGACGTCACGCGCTCTCGCATCCTCAGGGTTGTCTGCCATTTGGTGGGCTCCTGAGAATTCAGAGTGTTCAGCCTTGGTATTTTATTATAACCGTTGACGACTCAATTCGCGTCGAATCTGGAAAAAAACCACACAGGAAGGAAGCGATCCACAATGGCAATAAGGTTAGGCTTTTTATTGAGAGTTTTTTCGTAAAATTATCTTCTCAGGTCTTTTATCGGGATTCCCATGCAAATCCTTATATTTTTGTTGGCTTTACCTCACACTGAGCTTGGGGCGCCTGTGATATAACATTTTCAAGGAGTATCGAATTCGCTTCCAAGGAAAAAATGAAGATTACAACTGGAAAATTATTTGCTTGGTTCCATGATAGGGAGACTGACAAAGCACAGACACAATGCTTCATATCGTCCAATTTTAGTCTCTTTTGAATTGATTAAAACAAGTTCATTCGTGACAAGTGTGTATAGCTTTTTTAGGCTACTGTTGTGACACTAAAACGATTGCTATCACATGATCATCGGTCTTGTGCGAGTGATATCCGTGGTAGCAACATAGGCCCGCTTTTCGGGCCCGAAAGTTTTCGGGACTTTCCTGGGGAGGATTCGAACCGACGACCTCCGTAACACAGTTGCTTAATTAAAAGCCCGATTAAGCTAATCGTAGATTATTACGGTTTCAAAGATTGACTTATACTTTTGTTTTTCTTTAGCCTAAAATTACATAGTTAAGGGTTTTTTGACGGAGAAAAATTCATACCTCGTTTGGTACGCAATCGCGGATTAGTGTTAATGGACTTTTCAATTTGAACAAGTGGGCTAAATGCTTTTGTCTGTCATAAGAGGAGGCAGTGTGACCGAGTGGCCGAGTGGTTAGGGCCCGTGCCTTGCGATCCAGAGATCCTGGGTTGAAAACCGCGTTCTGACCACTCACTGAATTTGTTTCCGGTAGTACTTGGTTCAATTTCCTGGCGCAGTTGTAAAATAGCCAACTGATTGCCTCCCGCCAGTTGGGATTCTTAACAATTGTGTCTATTCAATGCTCAGAGATATTAGCTACTAGCTGCTCTGAAATCATAGGGTAAACAAAGTTGCATTATTATTATTATTATTATTATTATTTCCTATTGGGATAAACTTTTTCAACCAAAACCCGTGGCAGGGATGGCAGACAAGTGAGCGCACTTGCAAGAGCACTTGCCCCCCATAGGAGCCCATATGGTACATTTATTATGACTCTTGCCCCCCCCCCCCCCCCGCCTCTCCCACCATGGTGACCCGGGTGCGACGCCCAGCGTCACATGTGGGTTTTCTATTCTGCTTCGTGAGGTTTTTCTCCGGTTACTCAGGTTTTCCTCTCTCCTCAAAAACCAACCGACGTTCTTAACCCTGTGCAGTCTCCGCCAACAAGCGCCCCGGGCCAGCGCTAAATGAACCATATTCCGGTCATTCCGTTCATTCTGCTATCCATAATCGGGAGCAGAATATTCCGGAAACGGAGTAGGACCCAAAAGGACATGAATGCCGTCTATTCCGTGTATTCCTATTTCGGAATCGTACCAAAGGAACGCGCCCTAATTATTGTTCTGTTTTTTATTACCGTATCTTTACTTGCAAGAACACTCCAGTGAAACGTGGTCTCCATTATTTATGGATTGGGTGGGGCTCGATGCCCGTCACACCTTTTCTTAGGTCTTTGAAGATCCAGTCTGAGTTAGGTTGCCTTTTAAACTGTTGTAACGTGCTCCTTATAGTTCTAAGATTTCTGATGGTTTATTGTACTGCACAAACCTCAATGAGATCAGTGTAAAACCCAAGTGAATTACAATGGAACCTCCATTAAGCAGCCACTTATTAAGCGGCTACCCTCTATTAAACGGCCAGAATAATATTGTAAATCAAACTTCTATTAAGCGGTCAACTCTATAAAGCGCCCGCGGCCACCTTTTGGCTAGACACGCGTGGGAAAGGGAAGCGTTGCGTGACTCCGGCCCGAGCGGCTGCGAAGGAGACTACCTTTTGCCCGTCCCGATGAGAGTTTTCCTAATGTTTTCACCTCTATTACACTTAGTTTGGCTTTTCAGCAGTAGACTTCCTTGCACATTATTTATAAATTAATCACGAACCCGTAATGCAACGTTTTAGGTACAGACATTACCTCCTCTTTAGGTTAAAAATCAACTCAAGGAGGGATTACGTTTTTTCAAACGTTGGCCGTGTAGCACTTACATTTCAACAGACTTACCTGGTTAGAGTGTAATGTGAAGTGCTAAGTATCTACCCCATTTGAACCATGTGAGCGTTAGCCCTACTGATGCAAATGGGCCCACACAAGGACAGAGAAAAACTCTGACCAGGGTGGGAATTGAACCCACGTAATCCCTCCTTGTACTTGTACATGTTCATTGCCGTGACTTTAACATCTTCAGTTCCCACAACTTGTTCCCGTCCGACCCTGTAGCTCAGTCGGTAGAGCAGCGGTAATTCAACCCGAAGGTCGTGGGTTCAATTCCCACCCTGGTCAGAGTTTTCTCTGTCCTTGTGTGGGCCCATTTCCATCAGTAAGGCTAACGCTCACATGGTTCATATGGGGTAGATACTTAGCACTTCACAATACACTCTAATCAGTTAAGTCTATAAAAATCAACTCAGTTTCCGCCATAGTTTAGATTGTTCATATTAAGTTGGGAGAACCTTATCTCAACATTTTCAGGAGAAATTGTTTTTCCAAACAGTACTGTATTTTTGTTCTGTATTAGAGCTCTCTTGTGTAAAAGTTGTCACAAGCCTCTAAAGGTGTTTGTTTCAGAATAAGGTGACGTTTCTACTGACGATTTTGCTAATTTCTGACGAAACTCTATTAAGCGCCCACTTGGCCACCTAACAGAGGTTTCACTGTAGATCGTACTTAAAGAAAGAATATGCTAATGTCGGCACGTGTTTCATGGCAAATCATGGGCACGAGCTTGACAGGTAGGTATAAAAAATGCTTTAATAGTACTTGGGAGTAAGTTGTTAGTTGTTAGCGATTGCTGTTGTAACAGAAGCACAGTCGAGGAATAAAGAAGAGTCAACCAAGAGTGTTAGAGTTGATTTCTGTTCCCCCAAAACGTTTTCTCTAAAAACATCCGGCTTCAAATCTAATGACACTGGTTTGACACTTTTAAAACTGAAATATTAAAGTGCCATTCTCTTTGGACTCCGTCTCATCAGTTGCTGTGAAAGAGAATTAACCTCTTTGAACAGGCTTTCTTACTTCTTCTCATTAATAATTGACTGACAATAAATCAACATTTTTATACTGTTTACTTAAAACTGCGAATAGATAAAACATCTGGAGCAACGTTGGCATACAGTTGTTGCCATTTGAGCGGTTTGACAAATCTTTAGATCAGTTTTGTGTAAAAACTTCTCTGCCAGGCCTTTCTGTTGCTGATTATAACAAAGTAAGCTGTTTGTTGATTCCTTTTAAGATTTACTTATACCAACCTGTAAATCGAGAGTACACTTAGAGTTTATGTTTTTTATAAGACTAGTGCTTCCTAGTTGATAATGTGTTTTTACGGTGATGCACCATAAAAGATAGGCGGTTCGTCACATTGTCAGAAAAAGCAGTTTCATCAGTAGTATATTTTCATCATCGTTTCTAATCAATCAAGTAACAATCCACTTAAACCCATTCACAGTTTTCCCTGAGTTTTCATTTTGTAATGCGAAAACGTGATGAGTTATTAATTTTTCAGTGGCCGTCTCACCACAACAGAAGTTTGTTGAACTAGCCGGGCTATACCCAAAGATTATTAGGTTGTGAATCAATTGGCTGAGTTTTTCAATTTCGGCACCAAGTAATTAACGGTTATGCACGAAATTTAACGTTAACAACTTTTCGGAGTCCGGTCATGAAACCATTATCAAGCAATGCAAACGAGTGAAATTTATACGGACATTTATGAAATAACATACATAGAATTTTGTCAGAGGGGATCTGCCTGAACATTTAGGGTAGTCGTATTTCGCCATGAATATCATTTCAAGAATCAAGCAAATGAGATTTCTGTTTTAGTTTTCTGGAACACTAAACTAAGCTCATAGATTTTAGATCATCAAGCACAACTTAAAGGCATGTTTGTTCTTTACAAATGCTAAAGGACAGTTTTTTGCACCCTATTTGACAACGCTCACGGTGGCGATGTCTTGTGGTATTTATTACTGACCAACAAAGCTCGCATCCTAAAAACTACGTTTGAATTTATCCACAAGCTCATCTTCAATAGAGGAAGTTTAATCGATTAAAGAACGAGCTTTCGGTGAACATATTTTAAGCGCGGAGAATTCCCTCAAGTAGCACCTTCTGAAGAAGTGCAATTTTGAGGTTCTCCCAGAGGGAACAAGAGAACGTAGCTAAAATTTTATAAACTAAGGAACAGGGGAACGAAGACAAATATCTTAGGAAACAAGGGAACATAAGCCATTTCAGGGATCAAAAAGCTGAAAACAATTTTGGAAGTACTTTCGGGAACAAGGGAACACAAGCAAATCTTTAAAGGAACAAACACCCCCCTCGGGGCCCTCAATTTTAATTAATTCAATACACGAAATAAAAGAAGGTTAACCGGTTCCTAAGTAATCTTGAGACCATCTTTACCAGAAACGACTCAAGGCCATATAACCATCGAAACTTGGACTTTGATCAGTATTCTAACTTACAATTAGGAGTTTAAGAAAAGACGACAGCTACGACAACGATAACGCCATAGAACAGTTATATATGATTGGTTAAAGGTGGACAAATAATCTTGCTGCAGGTGCAGCAAGCATTTTAGCACACATTTTCCGGTACTTTGCATAACAACGGCGTTATGTTTAACACTGGATAGCTTGTGGGGTCGTGCACAAATGAAATCATATCAAATTAAATACTTTTGTCCTTTGGTCTAAAGGTGTTTGTTTCAGAATAAGGTGACGTTTCTACTGAAGATTTTGCTAATTTCTGACGAAACCCTATTAATTAAGCGGTCACTGGGCCACCTATAACAGAGGTTTTACTGTAGATCGTACTCAAAGAAAGAATATGCTAATGTCGGCACATGCTTCATGACAAATCGGATGGGCAGGAGCTTGACAGGTAGGTATAAAAAATGCTTTAATAGTACTTGGGAGTAAGTTGTTAGTTGTTAGCGATTGCTGTTGTAACAGAAGCACAGTCAAGGAATAAAGAAGAGTCAACCAAGAGTGTTAGAGTTGATTTCTGTTCCCCCAAAACGTTTTCTCTAACAACATCCGGCTTCAAATCTAATGACACTGGTTTGACACTTTTAAAATGAAATATTAAAGTGCCATTCTCTTTGGACTCCGTCTCATCAGTTGCTGTGAAAGAGAACCTCTTTAAACAGGCTTTCTTACTTCTTCTCATTAATAATTGACTGAAAATAAATCAACATTTTTATACTGTTTACTTAAAACTGCGAATTTAGATAAAACCTCTGGAGCAACGTTGGCATACAGTTGTTGCCATTTGAGCGGTTTGACAAATCTTCAGATCAGTTTTGTGTAAAAACTTCTCTGCCAGGCCTTTCTGTTGCTGATTATAACAAAGTAAGCTGTTTGTTGATTCCTTTTAAGATTTACTTATACCAACCTGTAAATCGAGAGTACACTTAGAGTTTATGTTTTTTATGAGACTAGTGCTTCCTAGTTGATAATGTGTTTTTACGGTGATGCATGCACCATAAAAGATAGGCGGTTCGTCACATTTTCAGAAAGAGCAGTTTCATCAGTAGTATATTTTCATCATCGTTTCTTATCAATAGAGTAACAATCCACTTAAACCCATTCACAGTTTTCCCCGAGTTTTCATTTTGTAATGCGAAAACGTGATGAGTTATTAATTTTTCAGTGGCCGTCTCACCACAACAGAAGTTTGTTGAACTAGCCGGGCTATACTCAAAGATCATTAGGTTGTGAATCAATTGGCTGAGTTTTTCAATTTCGGCACCAAGTAATTAACGGTTATGCACGAAATTTAACGTTAACAACTTTTCGGAGTCCGGTCATGAAACCATTATCAAGCAATGCAAACGAGTGAAATTTATACGGACATTTATGAAATAACATACATGGAATTTTGTCAGAGGGGATCTGCCTGAACATTTAGGGTAGTCGTATTTCGCCATGAATATCATTTCAAGAATCAAGCAAATGAGATTTCTGTTTTAGTTTTCTGGAACACTAAACTAAGCTCATAGATTTTAGATTGTCAAGCACAAATTAAAGGCATGTTTGTTCTTTACGAATGCTAAAGGACAGTTTTTTGCGCCCTATTTGGCAACGCTCACGGTGGAGATGTCTTGTGGTAT
>NC_090894.1:11503256-11510756 GCF_036669925.1 Montipora capricornis
CGAGTCTTGTAAGTCGTCCAACATGTAAACTTGACAGTAGATCTAACTTTTCGGTTCTACGCGATGGATCGTTTTCGTCCTGACAGAAAGTTACGCGTATTATAAATGACTAACAACAACAAATAAAACAACTTTATTACCCTTTTTAAGTGAAAAGAAAGATTATAAATATGGAGAACAGCAAGGGTAACCCTAACCCTAATCTTGCTGAGCAACATAATTTTAATTAATAATTAAATTGATTGAAGTTGGCAATAAAGAGTTGGTAATCGAAAGTAAATGGAATAAAAAACAAAAATAATTCAACGGTAATAAATAAAAAGCAAGGGGAAAAGAGCCAGTAAAAACTATGGAGAATTTGTTCACTGTATGAAATACTCAATAATTTATGAGTAGCCTTAAGCTTGTAACGGTTGAGTTTCAGTTGTTCTTTTATTAATTTTGGGTTGGGGAAGCTGTTTTATATTCTCATCTAAACCATTACAGGCTGCAGCCGCCGCATGGTGAATGTTGAATTTGCCATGGAGTTTAAATTTGAGTTTACTTTGATCAATTCAAGTTATGCTGCCAAATTCTCGTGTTTCAAAGAGCCAGCGGCGAAGCATTGGATGTTCTTTAAAAAATAACTCCTTCCATAAATATCAAGAATTTGTATCTCCTTCAAACATACCATTATCAATCCTAATTAGTTGTTACATACTTTACTTTCCTGCTCAGAACTTTCGCGATTTATATTGATATGACGTTGTCTGCTCAAGCGCCTTGTGACTAAGGGCCTAAGCTTTATGAATCTGAATCAAACTCACTAGCGCGCTGTAATAAAATACTCTACAACTGTGAAAATTTTAAATTGTTCTTTGTCGACACAGGAATGAGTTTTGCCGTGAAATCTCTACTCATTTACTTGGTGTTGAGGTCAGAATTTGCGAGTTCTTGCACAGCAACTTACTCCGTGCAGGGACAAGTTCTTCGAAACCACACCATCAAGGCAGAAACCGCAGACAAAATAGAAGATTGTATCGTGCGTTGCATGGCATATCCCGGATGTACAAGCAGCAACTTTTATCGCGTGGACAAAAGCTGTGAATTGAGTGACAAGACGCATGCGTCTCACCCAGATGACATGAGGCATGAGCCATATACCATATATATGGTGAACACTTTCCGAACTATTCCTTGCAAAACTCACAATGATTGTGGTGTGTATTTGATATGCGCGCCATCTTTGGTTTGTCTAGAAGTGTTTCTTGGCTGTCACGTGACCTTTGCGCGGCCATGTTTGTGCCCGAGACAAAACAATATTCGGTGTAGGTGTCCCTTATTTTATCCCAGAGAATACACCTTATTCCAAAAAAGCCACCATTCTAAAATTCTTTTGCTTTCTTGCAAATTAGCCCTTATTGCCCCATTCAAGGTTAAATATTCTTTTGAATTTTAAGTCTAAGAACGAGGCAAGAAGGGCTAATTTGCAAGCAAACAAAAGAATACTAAAATGCCGGCCATTTTGAAATAAGGTATTAAGCTTACTCTAATGTAGACTGCGAGCAGTCTCTGTTTTGCTCTAAATCGTTGAAACGACGGAACACTTTAAAATGGCTGAAACTGCGGGTCGCAAATACCGCGGGCGTTTTCCAATGCCCACGGTATTTGCGACCCACAGTGTCAGGAGTGTCAGCCATTAAAAAGTTCAACGTACGCGATCGTTTCAACGATTCTGGAGCAAAAGAGAGACTGCAGCTTGCAGTCTAACTCTAATGAGGCACAGGACGTGGTCGTGTTAGTGTCAGCTGAAAGAGCATTCCTTTCTGTTGGGTCAGCTACCGAGAAAACACGTCTGCCATACGACTTGAGGTGTTATTTCGGAACGTGAACTGGCAATTCGAATGATAACGGAGATTTCTGGGTTAAGTATAAGCAATGATGAAGCTTTTCAGTTATTTTAAAATCAGATTAAATAGAGTGATGATCAAAAATGCGTCGGTCGACGCTTTGTGTCTGATCCAGGAGAATAGCAATCTATTTAACCCATTGGTCGAGATAGTAACTAACCAGGATTCATTCCAAGCTCAGGCTTGCAGATAATTGTTCACGATTAGCTTTGGGCAACAAGGCCCTCAACGATACTTATTGAAGAACAGTAAAAGTTTTTCTTAATATATTATCGTTGAAATTAAGAAAAGGTTTCTTTCTGCACATTTAACTGATTCTTCTTAAAGATGAGCGTGAAGTACTACGTGTTTATCACTCTGCCTGTAGAATGCCGTAGTGCTCCCCTTGGAATGGAATCCAGAGCTATACAAGACTCTGCCGTGACGGCTTCTTCGACCTGGGACAGCCGACTTCAGCCTTGGCAAGCCCGCATCAATAATGAACTTTGCTGGTCAGCAGGAACAAGTGTCGTTGGAGAGTGGTTGCAAGTTGACTTGGGAAAGGACACAGCGGTGACAACAGTAGTCACACAGGGGAGATCTACTGGTGGACAATGGGTGAAATCCTATAAAATTCTATTCAGTTTAGACGAAGCAAATTGGAATGAATACCAAATCGGCGGTGTTGTGAAGGTAAACATTGTGAACGTAAGACTGTTTTTAAATCAGTCACATAAAGGAACCGAAATCGAAAATACCTGTGGAGGAAACCTCAAGAAACCCGAAGCATTCAGGGAGAATTTGAACGGAAAATGGACAACAGTACTAGTTCACTAAGGCCAATAGTGTGTTTTCACGTGACGTTACGGCAGCCATGTTGGTGTCCCTAAACAAAGGAATGGCGGCCATGTTGGTGTTCCCAACTAATCCTTGGGGAATTAAGCTCTTTTATCATGCAAAGTTTTTCTTTTGTTTCGGTGGAAAAACAAGGTTACTGATCACGTGAGTGAAAACACTATAGAGTCGGAAATAGGAAAGTTCGTCGAGTAACTCTAGTGGACAATTTGTTGAGGATAAGGAAAGGGATAGGCGGCTGTTTGGTGTAAAACCATAAAATCCCTCTTTTTGTAGCTTATTGCTATTCAACTAGTACCTTCTCGATAAGTGTAACTCACGGACAGGCAAGCTGAAATGAAAAGTTATTGAGTTTGGGCAAAACAGCAAATTTCAGCGCAACGTTAGCTGTTTGCCATAAAGGTGAAACTCAAGGTCGCTGAGTGCTTTGGATTTTGTTTTAAAAATGTTTGAAGAATAAAGAAAGAACGAGCGAACGCAGTGAACGAGTGAGTTTGGTTCTTTTCGATTTTAAAATATCCTCTTCTGGAAAAAAAAAATTGTTTCCGAGGATAAATTCCCCGCACTTTCACTGTAAGCAGCGCGGCAAATGTTATATCGAGATTTAGCATACCACTGCTCAGGCAGGAACAATCGAGATAATAACAGGAACATAATTAACATGAATTTGTTTTCCAGGTTTTTAGGGCAAATTCAGATGTTAGATCAATCGTCTCGCACAAGTTGGTGCCAAGAATTACAAGCAGATATATTCGTTTTTCCGTGTTGTCGTGGCATAGTTACATATCCATGCGAGTTGAGCTGTATGGCTGTGCCAAAGGACTATAACTTAGTTCCAACAAATCTCAAACTTCGATTCAGTATATCAGGCAAAACAGATGGCCAAGGATTATGGGTCACACAAAGAGGAAGATCTGTATCTGGTAAATCCCACATGAGAGATTAATACAGCAACCAATTTAGAATTTAGATTTAAATTACTATAACTATAGGTAATCTGTGGGGCCGAGTAAAATAAAGGATTATGTCACGAGTGTTTTCAATCGGACGAGGGCAGAAGTTTAAGCATAAATTTGTATTTTTTCCAGCATTTTCATTTTCGCTAGCAGTTTTCAATTTGTTTAACATGTCTTCGTCAACTACAGCGAAAAGAGGGAAAGCCGAGTCAGCCATTCACCAAATTTCTTAATTAACCGTAATCAAGCAACGAACTAGCCAGTAGCAATTCAGTAAATATATCCACGAAATATGAAAAAGAACGCCTTCCTTAATAGCCCGGTAAATTTTTCTCATTTGCATTAAAATGTAATCTAACGTGGGTGCGAGGAAATTTCGGGTTAAAACTACAAAATAGCCCGAAGTCGCCTCACATACATGCTAGATTACATTGTGATGCAAATGAGAAAAACTAACCGTGAAAAGGGCTATTGATCAATTAGAATTGAGTATATTATAGACTTTTCCAGTCTGAACGGTAAATTCTTAATTCGGTTCACACTTTGTCTGTGTGACGATCTTTGAAATTAAAGTAGTACGTCAGGAAAGAAGAAGACTGGGGAGAGAGGAATGAGAAGGTTAAATTGGGATTTATAATAGTCATCGTCATTTTCGATCATGATCTATAACCCGATCATGATATCATTGTTATTCTTAGAGGCATTGTTACACACTTGAAATAAAAATCTTTAAAATCATGCTACTTATGTCGCAATTTGTTTAAGCGAAGAAAGTTCTAACATTTAGAGACATTAAAGGCGCTTTCCTTTTGTCAGAACTGGCCGGTCAGACATGTCATTTTGAAAAGAAAATGCAACAATTTGAAGACGCATTTGCACGGATAATCCCTCGTATTCTTCTGGACGAGTATATATCATCCTCGAAGTATGTTTAATTGAAAGCGTTGTAGAGTTAGTCCTACCAAATGCCCCGATCTGGCCGGTCAGTTCCGTCAAATGGAAAGCGCCCTAAGTTCCTGTACGTGTGTCACGCGAGTGAAAGAAACATTTTCATTGGCTAATGCCACAAACTCTTGCTATGCAAGTAGGACAGATGTTGTAAACGCCGTGCTTGAAAAATTTCGTTGCAATGTTGCGAGAACTGTTGCGAAAAAGTATAACTCGATTCTACACTCCTCAACGGCGTTTGCAACAATTATCGCAACGTTTTTGGCCTCTGAAAGGTTTGTTACACCATAGTTAGTGGAGTAACTATGGTTACACTAGCAAATATGTGGTGCATTTTGTGTCCCGATGACGCTGCAAGGTAAGCCGCTTGAAAGATTGTACAGGGTAAGAGTTCCTTGAACACACAAAGGCGTGGTGCCTTTACATACAGATGCGGATGATTTGTCTATCAAAAAAGCCTCTAATGGTAATGTGTCCGTAATATGTTATGATGTGTTTTGTGTCGTTTCCATTTTTTAATCCCCGTCCATTTTCCTCGCGCTGGAATATCTTTTAGGGCTCCCGTCTTTTTGTTGCTATTTGTTGATCGCCACCTTGGATATAATCAGTGGAGCATAAATGAATTCAAACAAAAGTAGAGCGTAAAGCAACCCCTTGTATAGTGTGTCTTCGTAGTTAAGCGATCCAATGATAAGCTTTGCAGATGGGACATGCCACACTATCAAGGTGCAACATCAAATTATGAAGTGTAGACTCACTCATGCTTTAGGTGATCTTATCGCATTTGCTCGCTCGCGACCTATAATAGACTAAAGCTGATATTGCACTGTATAGCCCCGATGCCGATTATTTCAGCTTTAAAGCGCCCCTGTGACCAAAAAATCAATTCATATTTTTCTTTGGATTTCAAAACTATGTTAACAAAACACTAAGTGACCCACGTTTTAAGCCTTGATTTCAAAAAGACACCTCTTTATTTTAACTGTAATTTTCCTATTTAATGGTCCGCCATTACAAACATGTTCTTGAGAGAGCTGGATCGAGGAGAAAATGACGTCAAAGGCTCACTAGTTTAAGAATGCAACACGTGTGTACGCCGCAGAATTAATATGCAGCACGAGGGTTTTGGGCTTTCAGACTTTTAAACTCACGCTTTGCATATAGAATAAGCTGCGTTCACACGCTTTAAGCTAGTGAGCCTCTGACGTCACTTTTCCCTGGATCCAACCGTCTGAGGTCCAATCGGTCAGTTTTGAACGTGAGTAATGGTGGACCGTGAAATCCAAAACTTACACTCAAAGTAAACGGCCTTTGGATAAAAATCAAAGCTCAAAATTTTGCCAGTCAGGTGTTAAGCAAACACACTTTCAAAATCTGAGGATAAAAAGGAAGTGTTTTTTTTATCACAGGGGCACTTTAATGGAGTTAGGTGATTTCGGCTAACTTTGCACGTCACACATTTAAAGCCTTCTCTTGCCACAGGAACTAACGTCAGTCGGTTCCATTCTCTGTGAGCTACGTCAAAACACTCTATAGAATCCAGGACCCTCTCCCCTTTAAAGTCACGACCACCAATGACGTAGATTTTGTTGTCAAAAGCATCGGCCTGGGCATCTTGACGGAATTCTGTCATGTCTAATAATGATGGAAAAGGAAACAGTTTGTTAAACATACCGTGGAGGAAGTAAGAAGTTCTTAGGTCTTAGACAGGATATGAGCGGAACTTATAATTAAACGACACTTTGTTATCACATCACACACGTTTATGATTACTCTTTTTACTGGGTTGCGGCAAATCCAGTCGGAATCTGTCTTTAATTTCGTCGTTTTTTACTGGGTTGCCGCAAACCCAGTGGGAATCTGTCTTTAATTTCGTCGTTTTTTAATTTTTCGTTTTCTTTTTTTTTATAATTTTTTCCGTGTCGGTAAAAGTCTTGGCTGTCACTCCCCTGCTAAGTGGTGTCTTTGTGCATAGAGCCGTCTACGCGTATTTTCTTAGGATCGAGAGGGTAGTGGGCAATGCGTAGATTTCTCTGGTGGACACAGTAGAACGATTAACTTAACCGGCAATGGCGTCGAAAGTCATGTAACGCGAATGGCGTTTTAGTGGATCTTTGAACAAAATGTACCCTTATGAAGCTCAACAATGGCAAGCGAATTGGATACTGAACGAGACAGGCGGTCGAATGTTAGAAGCGACGAGTAATGGACTTCGACAACAATCTGTCGCCCGTGGAGCCGTAATCAAAGTGAGCTGTCTTCCTAAAATTTTGCCAAGTGTGGTGTTTTGTACAACAATCAAACCAAATGAACAGTTCTCTGGTAACTCAGTATGGGTTCAACAAAGACAGAGAAGGAATCCACATAGTGGATCTGTTATCTCAGTTGTCTCGCAATTTGTCAGATTTGTCTTTACCAGTTCTCAACTCTGCACAGTCTTCCGGTATAACAATTGGAAATTTCACTAATAAGTCATTGACGTGAATGGCGTTTTAGTGGATCTTTAAAGAAAATATACCCTCATGGAGCTCAAGAATGGATCGTCAATTGGATGAGCAAGACAGCGCTGAAAAATAAATATCTGGATTTTAAGAGACGAGTAATGGTCTTCGACAACAATTTCATTTTTCGCCTTTGGATATCAAGTGAGCTTTGTTTCTAATATTTTACTAACTTGGTATTATATAAAACACGGAAATCAAATAGCAATTTTTTATGGATTTAACCATAGTTACTAACTATGATTTAACAAATTAACATTGAAGGAATCGAACGCCTACAAGAATGCATCACAGTGTTTACTCAGTCGCATCTTAGTTGTCTGACAATTTACATTTACCGGTATTTTGTACTCAACTCTGCAAAGGTGTAAA
>NC_090894.1:11515756-11518256 GCF_036669925.1 Montipora capricornis
AGGTCTGTCTTACACCACACAATTGACATTCATCGTTTTTGATAATTTTAGCTCTAAAAAGTTTGCTGCGAGTGTAAAGAATATGGTGATTGATTTTGAATTGAAACATCGAGAGTTTTATGTTTTTGGTGACTTTAAAAGGGAGAATGTATAACGCCTCGATGCTCTGATCAGTAAAAATCGGCCTTAGTTAGACGAGCTTTAGATGTAGGTATTTGAACGTTTAGGAGACGTAAAGTGAACGTGCTTGCTGACAAGTCCAAAATGAAATATTTAAAGGGTGTGTCGCAGACTGTCCTGTAGTAACTGATTCGTTTTCAAGATCACGGTTAAAGGCTTCTTTCCAGTACTTTGGAATGGCGTTGCACAACCCAAAATAACGCAGAAAGTTTGTTTTTATTTTATACTTTTTCCTAAATTCATGGAAGGGCAAGAAATTTCCTTCTTCGTATAGAATATCCGATAAGGTCTTTACTCCGGCATTATACCATTGTCGATAAAAAATGGATTTTCCGCCTATCGTGATAAAGTGGTTATTCCATAAGATCTCATTTTCTATTTCTTTTTTTGTTGTGGGAGTGTGCTTGATAATCTCTTCCCAAACATTTATGACGTCGCGGTTAAAAGGTGGAAGGAAGGACAATTCAGGCAAAGTTTTTATAGAGAAATTACATTCGAATAGCAGAGGGCCACCTACGTGCTGTAATAGATCGAAGGGTATTTTCTTCCAGGACTGCGTTTGAGGATTGAGAAACCGTTTTACCCAACCTGCTTTGAAAGATTTATTTATGAATTTAAAGTCAGGCATATTAAGTCAGCCGTCCTTAATCTTACCAATCATTGTGGAATGTTCGATTTTAGGCGGTTTGTGGTTCCATACGAAGCTAGAAAGAAGCTTACTCACTTGGTCAACAAATCCACTGGGTACACTCAGAACAGAGGCAATAAAAACTATCTTTGAAAGAGCTAAATTTTTGACAATGTTTATTTTCCCGTAAAGTGTGAGATCTCGTGATGACCACATGTTAAGACATCTTTCTAGAGCAAGCAATCTTTTTTCAAAATTATATTTTACGGATATTTCCGAGTCACGGGAGAAGCAAGCGCTGAGACACACACACTTCAGGGGCCAGTTAATGCCGAAGCCATTTGTGGGTTGTGGATTCTTTTTTCCCAACCACATTGCCTCCGTTTTTGATCTGTTTAGTTCCAATCCCGAACAACTTTTAAAAGCCTCTAATTTCTCAAAAAGTTTTACAACTGAATCTATGTCTCGCACGAAACAGGAGGTGTCGTCTGCATATTGTGAAAGCTTATACTCCTTCCCCTTTAGTTAATATTTATACCCATTATCGACTGGTCATTTCTTATTGAAATTTGCTAAAATTTCAACAGCAATAGCGGTTAAGTTTGTTTTGGAGAAATTCTTAAATGAAAGTGCCACTAGAAAAAAATACCTTAACAATCTATAAAAAGAAAAGACGAAAAACACGCTTTTTTAGATGTAGGAAAGGTGTTAACAATATTGTTGCTGTCAAGAAACTTTTAGTGTACTTTCTGGTGTGAAATTCGCAGGAAACCTAACTACTTTTGACCTGTTCATGTCTTTGATCGTACGGTAAAAACATTTGGGCTAAACTTTCATGTACGGTAGCTGTTGTGTATCATTTTTGCATGGAAAACAACTTGTCAAAAATACTTTTTCCAAATCCTTTCCCAAAAAAACGCTGAAATAGTGAATCTCAAAAATCCGGATTTAGATTTAATCCGAAGTATCCTCCTCGAGTGTGGATACTTTGGATTCATGATCCGTTTTTGGATTTCGCCCAAAAAACGCAAAATCCTTTTTTGGATTTTCCCAAAAAAACGCACCATATATGTCAAATTTAGAGGCACGCTGTTGCATACGAAATCTAGTGGCACTGCTTTGACATTTTTTAAATGGAAATAATATTAAAATACCATTCTTTTAGACTCCCATCAGTTTCCGTGAAACGGGTGCTTTCTTCGGATTTCTTCTCATAAATAATTGATTAAAAATAGAGTAAATGTTTTTGCCGTTTTAAAACGACAGGAAAACATCTTGGCAGGTGTTCCCGTTTGTGCGGTTTGAAAAATCTGAAGATTTTTGTATCGAACTTCTCTCTACTAGGTCTCTCTGTTGGTGATTATAACAAAGTAAGCTGTTTGTTTTTCCTTTTATTTACGATATACTTATACCAACCTCTGTGGTCGCAAGTGCACTCAGACGTTAACCGTTAATTGCTCGGTGCCCATATTGAAAATCTCAGACCGATTCATTCCGTGATAACCTGATAAACTTTGAGTATAAGCTGTATAAACTGTCATGTACGGTAGCTGTTGTGTATCATTTTTGCATGGAAAACAACTTGTCAAAAATACTTTTTTCAAATCCTTTCCCAAAAAAACGCTGAAATGGTGAATCTCAAAAATCCGGATTTAGATTTAATCCGAAGTATCCTCCTCGAGTGTGGATACT
>NC_090894.1:11523256-11568256 GCF_036669925.1 Montipora capricornis
TGGTGATGCGTGGATTCACGCTTCGCTTGCCGATTTGTTTTCTCCCTCGCTGGGAGCCTGTTCGCAGGCTACCACCTCCTCTGACAATAATTTCTCTCCTTTGAGGAGGTATATTTCCAGAAGCCATAATTCGTTTACGCAAGACGTAACTAATAAGAAAACAGCCTAGACACACGAAAATACAACTAAAAGGGATTTATTGTGTTATTTCCTCCAGATTTGTACCTAATTTTGTAATATTTCGAGACCATGACGAGATGTTAATTTCACAATAAACAGCAATAAACCTTACGGATCCTCACGCGAGCAAGCTAACCCGAGCAAATTTTATTTCATATTTCACGGTTATTCAAACAAAAACTTACATTTGTCACGTATCAACATTATCCAAATCGATTTCTGATAAATCTGTGTCGAAAAAAGCGTTGATCTCTCTCCAAAATCATTTTTTGGACGTCGAAATAAGTTTCCGCCATACATTTTCTTACAGCGGTTTGCAATGTTTGCCCCTTTGCAATCCCAGAACCCCTTGCGCATAAACAGGGATCCGATTACTGGCAACTCATTCATTGAAGGCATAGCGTTCTCCGTTTTAAACACTCGACAAACAAATACGGTAATTCGATATGTGTTTCGCTCTTCAAGCCTTGTGAAAACAAAGGTCCATTTTTACATCTCGATACGGTCTAATTTTTGACGGTATCACAAAAAGGAACCACGTATTAAAAATGACTAAATTTTACAAAGCTAACGATTCGGGCGTTACTCCCTTGTAATAGGGAGCTTACGAAACGAGGACGACGACGGCTACGAGGACTTCATTTAAAAATAGGAGTTCGCGTTATTCATATCACTACGAAACTATTTCATGTCGTTTAGCGTTAAAAATGTGTAGTAACTGTCGAGGAATTAAACTGGTGTGTGAAGGTTGGAAGCGGAGGGAGAGAACTGAAAATTCATCGTCATGTGCTAACGTCCTCCACAGAACCTTGAATTTGGTCATTTCACGTCGTCATTTAGGAGATGACGGCAAAGAAATGTACCAAAATGTAAAACGCACGTGCAGAGCCATTGTTTTTGCTCACTAAACCTATTGTTTTGTAGCGTCGTCGTTGCTGTCGGCGTCGTCGTTTCGTAAGCTCCCTAATATCTGCTCCGGATGAAGGAACGACCGTAACACTTGAAAATTCCGCAATTTACTTTGTACAATTCGGGTTATACTGCCAAATTCTCATGTTTCAAATCCGTTTCGAGCAGCCATCGGAGAAGCACCAGATGTTCTTTAAAAACTAACACCGTTAGAATTTATAAGAAGAACGTGGGAACCCTACTATAAATTTTCAATTTTTTCTTCTTCAAACATACCATTATCAATCCTAATTAGTTGTTACATATTTTACTTGACGACTCAGAATAAACGCGAAATGACTTCCATAACGTTATGTTTTATATTCAAATGCCGTTCTCTGCTCAAACGCCTTGTGCCGGACTTTGACCGAAGCTTTATGAATCTGAATCAACATTTACTAGCGCCCTGTAATAAAAATACTCTACAATTGTAAGACTTTTAAAATTGTTCTTGTCGACACAGGAATGAATTTTGCCGTGATATCTCTACTCATTCACTTGGTGTTGAGGTCAGACTTTGCGAGTTCTTGCACAGCAACTTACTCCGTGCGGGGACAAGTTCTTCGAAACCACACCATCAAGGCAGAGACCGCAGACAAAATAGAAGATTGTATCTTGCGTTGCATGGCATATCCCGGATGTACGAGTAGTAACTTTTATCGTATAAGCAAACGCTGTGAACTGAGTGACAAGACGCATGCATCTCACCCAGAAGACATGAGCAGCAATCCATATACCATATATATGGTGAACACTTTCCGACCTATACCTTGCAAAACTCAGCTCGATTGTGGTATGGATTTGATATGCACACCGTCTCTGATTTGCGAAGGTATGTCATGCCCAAAAATGAAGTAATATGGACTTTAAGAAATATAGGACGGCAACGTCGACGAAATGTCGCCTTCAAATATAACTTTGCACTATGGTAAGTCTTTCGCGAATCACGTCACGTGATTCAATGTGAGCGAATTATCCTAAAAGTAAATTGATACGAGCGCCGGATTTCAGAGTAAGAATAGTGTGCGGAAGGTTCATTTGTTATGCTCAAGTTGTCGTCGAAGCCTCATTTCATGTCGTTGTTATCTAAAGTACCACAAAAATATGAAATAAAATGGGTGCCTCACGTGCAGCACAATGAATTTGCCTCGCTCAACCAACGATATTGTTATTTTGAGGCTGTTAAACGACTGACTTGATGGACATTAACCGACAGACTGCGTAATGAGCTGAAGTGGATTACAGTAACAATTTGAGAGCCTAATCCATGTGTACGTGATGACGTAATTGTTAAGTACGCTTGGGAAATTTGTGAGGTGTACTTGTAGGCATCTTAACATTTGCGTGGAGTGCTCGGAATCCGATGTAATCTTCGGGAAGGTTAAGCCTATCGGAGTTGTAATCTTAAGAGAATCAAGTCTATGAAGCCTGAGTAAAATACATTTCATTAAATATTCTTGTTCACCAACTGAACTGAAACAACTATACAGGAAGCCTAAAAGACCATTGTCATAAGAAAGTTGCCGCATTATTATGTTTTGTATTTTACCAAGAGGTCTAGAGAACAGGAGAGACAGGTTAACTTTTAAATACGAAACAAAGATTTTCAATGTTGCGGAGCAACATGTTTCGGGAGAAACTCCAGCCTTCCTCAGTGCACGTGTTACATGAGAGGTAAATCTGAATATAAATATCTGACAAATCTTAATGAGTACAAATACAACATAAAAATGTATAAAGCGTGCAAATTACTGAGATAGGCTTGAATAAACAGGCTCAAGTTATTGATTAAGGAAAGGGTTTTCTCACAGGATGTGAGTTCGAGTTCCAGCTGGCGATTGCTTTCACGTAATTGATCATGCTGACACACGCGGCTTTCCAGCTCAAGGTTACCGTGAAGTCGTTAAAATTTTTTATCACTCTAACCACAGAATGCCGCAGTCATCCGCTTGGAATGGAAAGTAGGGCCATACCTAACTCAGCGGTGACGGCTTCTTCAACATGGGGA
Organism: Montipora capricornis; assembly: GCF_036669925.1. NCBI lineage: Eukaryota > Metazoa > Cnidaria > Anthozoa > Scleractinia > Acroporidae > Montipora > Montipora capricornis. The sequence continues at coordinate 11,526,393 of NC_090894.1, forward strand.
AGTGAACATGAACCCTGGCAAGCCAGGCTCAACAATGCGGCAAAAAGTCAAAGTACTGGCTCTTGGTCAGCAAGAACAAATGCCGTTGGACAGTGGTTGCAAATTGACCTTGGCAAGGAGACAGTAGTGACAAAAATAGCAACACAGGGGAGGCCTAGTGATTATGCTCTTCAGTGGGTTTCTTCTTACAAAATTCTGTTGAGCTTGGACGAAGCAAACTGGAATGCGTATCGAAGCGATGGTTCTGAAAAGGTAAATGTCGTTTGAAAAAGACTGTCCTCAAGACCATTAGTAGAGAAATAAATAACTTATTCAGGAAAATAAAGAAAAGAAAGTTTAAAATAGAGTAGAAAAAAAGGGACCACTATGATGGCGATTTCGCTGTTTTCAGGTCGTAAAAGGGTTAAACGAAAAACTAAGAGCTGTACATGAGTAGCTCTCACTTACAACATTCTTAACAACTCGCACTTACGCCTCTGTAGTGAAGGAGCGGAAAAGGGGGTGGAGGGGGAAACTGGTAAGGATATAACCATATCACCTTTGGCAGAACAGTGATTCCCACCTTGTTCGTATTTGCCGGCTTGGCCAAATTTCTCAGCCGTATGCTTTTCGCGTTGCCTGTGCATGGGTGGCAATTTCTTAACCGCATGAGAAAAAGACGTCCAAAGTGTTTTCAAATTTCAATCCATTGTTTATCGTTAACTATTTAACTGTGGATGACGAAAAATACTCTCACTTTGTTTATAAGGTTAAGTGATCACAAGACGTTTATACTATTCCTTAATTTTTTTTTCGCGAATTGGAAAGAATTAGTGAATGGCAAAGCAAGCCCCCCGATAAAACTTGTTGTTTCATCTTTACAGCTCGACCACGCATATATAATGGTTCGCTGTGACGTCAGAATCTACCAAAAGACAGACATATTTAAGCAATAGAGGACTTTTTCCGTGTTTGCATAGCGTCATCTAAACACGAGGTGAAGTTGGGAGAATTCGAGACAGTTATGCATACCCAAGACGCAGTCGAGGGTCCAAGACGTAGTCGAGGGTTTGCATAACTGTCGAGAATTCTCCCAACTGCCCCGAGTGTTTAGATGAGGCTATGGAAACACGGAAAAAAGTACTGTATTGCTTTTATATATTATTTCTCAAAGATAAGTCGACAAATGAAGGAAAATGCTGGGTTTTTTTCTTCTAGATTGAAACAGATTTTCTTGATACACGCTCATATTTCCTATCAGCCAATCAAAACGGGCGTCTGACAACAAATGAGAGTGCGCGTACTATCCTAATTATTTTATAAAATAAAGTAGCAGGCCACTACTGGGACATAATTGACATAGCTAAATATTATTTTTCAGGTTTTTAGGGGAAATTCAGACATTGGAACAATTGTCTCGCACAAGTTGGTGCCAAGAATTACGATCAGATATGTTCGCTTTTATGTAATGTCGTGGCATAACCACATATCCATGAGAGTTGAGCTGTATGGCTGTGTTATTAACGGACCATAACTTTTCATTAAATTGTAACCTCACTCTAGTGAACGAAAATCTGTAAATAACCTAGTACTCATTGTATGGAGGTTAAGCCGTGTTCTTTGTCTGTCTTTCGTAAGGATTTAATCAAGTTTTATAGTAGTAAATCGTACGTTATATTATAGAAGTAAATTCTACGTACGTTAAAAGGGGAAGCAGCGCTGGCGCAGTGGTGAGAGCATTTGCCTTTCACCGGATTTGACGTCATATGTGGATTGAGTTTGATGGTTCTTGTTCCGAGAGGTTTTTCTCCGGGTCTGACTCCGGTTTTCCCCTCTCCTTGAAAACCAACCTTTGATTTCATTTGATTTCAGTTTATTTGTAGTCTCCCAAATTAGTAGAGCACTCGGCTAAATAACCTTGAGACTTAAATAAAGTGATTATATTTATTATCATTCTTTCATAACATTTTTCAAATGGCTGAGATGGAACTTGTGTATGATTATTAACCCCGGTGGATGAAATGAAGAGATTATAGTTTTCCGATGATGACCCGAGGATACTCGGAGCACTCGCATTTTTCCGAGTATCCCCAAGTCACCATCGGAAAAAAACAGTATCTTCTCTTCAATATATTTAAAGTGACCCTGTGATCAAAAAATCAGTTCTTATTTTTCTTTGGATTTCGAAACTATGTCAACTAAACCCTATAAGCGAACAAAGTTTTTAGCTTTCATTTCAAGAAGACTCCTGTTTATTTTAACTGGAATTTTCCAATTTAATGGCCCGCCATTACGAACTTTAAGATCTTGACAGAGCTGGATCGAGGAAATGACGTCAAAGGCTTACTAGTTTAACTTGAAGAATTAATATACAACACGGTAGTTTTGGGCTTTCAGACTTTTAAAATCGCGTTTTGCATATATAATTAAGCTGCATTCACACGCTGAAATTTTAAGCTAGTGAACCTTTGACGTCACTTTTCCCTGGATCCAACCCTCTGAGGTCCAATCGGTCACTTTTGAATGTGCGTAATGGCGGACCATGAAATCTGAAACTTACACTCAAAGTAAACGGCCTTTGGATAAAAGTCAAAGTGCAAAATTTAGCCAGGCAGGTGTTAAGCAAACAAACTTTCAAAATCTGGAGAAAAAAACTGAGGAGGTGAATTTTTGATCACAGGGGCACTTAAAATTATCGGTTTTATCTATATAAATTTGCACGTTAAAAATGTTTTCGCGATGGTGTATACCCACTTCAAAAAACTGACTGGCTATCCAGCTTTTATTTAAATAAGAATGTAATTAATTATTATAGTTTTATAATCTATTAGAGTGTTCATCGTGGCTTGTTAAGCCCATGAGTAGGAGCTTTCCTCTCCCATAACCTCCCCTACTAGTCACCTTTTGCGCGTATCTTTCTTTTTCTGGACCACACGAGTCCTTGGGATCTGCGCGCACTGTTTAGAATGGCCAATCAGAATGAAGTTATTATTAAACGAAGACAAAAATAGCAGAAACATTGTATGCAAATTGCTGTAAAATGATGTAAATGTGAGTCTCCTACAGAAGGGTTAGTTCTAAAATTAGACAGATACACGCAAAGTTTGGCCCAGGGATAGAGTGCAGAGTGAGGCTCCTGGTCAGCGGCCTCAGCAAACATTGAATCCTGTTTTCAAGGGAACTCAAAATCATTAGACTCTTTCATGAATGAAATGTATTGTAAAATCTGATTAAATGAAATGAAATTCAAATAGATAACCGAAGATGGTCACACAAAAAAAGACAGCGATCAGGTATGAATCGAAACGCAGATTGAACTTCTCAGTTTTAACGGCAAATTCTTAATTTGGGTCACATGTTGTCTGAGAGCAATAACACAATAACACTTTCGAATCGTGTGACATTTGTTGAGCCCGCGGACCATTGGGACACTGTCTAAGCAGACTATGTAGTTCATGTGTCTCTTAATATAGCGTATCCAGTATTATGAAGAAATACCCCTGCATAAGTTCCCTCGCGCATCCTGGTATACCGCTATATACCCATGTAAAAGCCTATTTTAAACACAATCTAGAGTTTGTAAATCTGTCACAACACTGATAGAGGTGATTGTATGTGACGACGCGTGGGATCTGAAGAGGAAATCGAAGCGTCCCAAATACCCATCAAATCACTCAGGACAACGCAGATAATAGTGGGTGGGTGAACTTTGTTTATGTGGCTGTCCATAAAATGAATTTTCGAAAAGAAACATCGCGATTTGAAGTTTTTATGGAACATTTTCCTCGATCAGTTGAATCGGCCGTTACAACTGTCTCAAAATAACGTGACGTCACGCGCTCTCGCATCCTCAGGGTTGTCTGCCATTTGGTGGGCTCCTGAGAATTCAGAGTGTTCAGCCTTGGTATTTTATTATAACCGTTGACGACTCAATTCGCGTCGAATCTGGAAAAAAACCACACAGGAAGGAAGCGATCCACAATGGCAATAAGGTTAGGCTTTTTATTGAGAGTTTTTTCGTAAAATTATCTTCTCAGGTCTTTTATCGGGATTCCCATGCAAATCCTTATATTTTTGTTGGCTTTACCTCACACTGAGCTTGGGGCGCCTGTGATATAACATTTTCAAGGAGTATCGAATTCGCTTCCAAGGAAAAAATGAAGATTACAACTGGAAAATTATTTGCTTGGTTCCATGATAGGGAGACTGACAAAGCACAGACACAATGCTTCATATCGTCCAATTTTAGTCTCTTTTTGAATTGATTAAAACAAGTTCATTCGTGACAAGTGTGTATAGTTTTTTTAGGCTACTGTTGTGACACTAAAACGATAGCTATCACATGATCATTGGTCTTGTGCGAGTGATATCCGTGGTAGCAACATAGGCCCGCGTTTCGGGCCCGAAAGTTTTTGGGACTTTCCTGGGAAGGATTCGAACCGACGACCTCCGTAACACAGTTGCTTAATTAAAAGCCCGATTAAGCTAATCGTAGATTATTACGGTTTCAAAGATTGACTTATACTTTTGTTTTTCTTTAGCCTAAAATTACATAGTTAAGGGTTTTTTGACGGAGAAAAATTCATACCTCGTTTGGTACGCAATCGCGGATTAGTGTTAATGGACTTTTCAATTTGAACAAGTGGGCTAAATGCTTTTGTCTGTCATAAGAGGAGGCAGTGTGACCGAGTGGCCGAGTGGTTAGGGCCCGTGCCTTGAGATCCAGAGATCCTGGGTTGAAAACCGCGTTCTGACCACTCACTGAATTTGTTTCCGGTAGTACTTGGCTCAATTTCCTGGCGCAGTTGTAAAATAGCCAACTGGTTTGCCTCCCGCCAGTTGGGATTCTTAACAATTGTGTCTAGTCAATGCTCAGAGATATTAGCTACTAGCTGCTCTGAAATCCGAGGGTAAACAAAGTTGCATTATTATTATTATTATTATTATTATTATTATTATTATTATTATTATTATTATTATTATTATTGTAAATACTTTTGTTCTTGGGCCATCGTAGTTTGATCAAAAATAAGACACAAACAGCAGTGATAAACATATTGAACTTTTTCATTTTGATAATGACTTGACGTTTCGTATGTGCTCTACATACATTTTCAAAAGTAACCGTTGAAATTTAAAACAGCTATTTATATATAACAAATCGGATGAGGGGACTGGAACCTAGATTAAGCAAATACTTAACAGTAAAATATATAATAATAATAATTATAATAATAATAAAAACAGAAAAGATTAATAAAGCATCAGCTTTTCACTTCCGACGTTGACGTTGAAAGCTGGCTCAAGTTCTTGAATAAAGAAGGTCTCTTTTATTTTACAATGATAGTCAGTTTTGCCCTTCGCTAAAATATCAAAATGATCCCACTTGATGTTATGTCCAGTGGCCTTGACGTGGTCAGCAATGGCTGAAGTATTGTCATTTTTAGCTAGGGCCTTAAAATGTTCGGTTTTTCTATCGTGAAGCCGCCGTTTAGTTTTACCGATGTAAAAATCATTACAATCCCAACAATTTGCTCTGTAAATAACTCTGGATTGTTGTGAACGATTAATACGGTCCTTGTAAGGAAAGAAAGATTTTATACATCGAGTGCTCTCAAAAACAATCTTAAGGTTAACACAAGAGTAGAATTTGTACACACAAGATTTCAGGCGTTTAGCGACTTGGTTGCTTTGCAAACCTAAGTAGGGAAGTAGGATAACAATATCTTTCTTAGGAACTGTAGACACTGGATCGCTATGCTGATGTTGTCTGTTTTTGTTCAAAACATCGTTGATATGATAGTTGATTATGCCTTGTGGGTAGCCGTTCTGAAGAAGGAGTTTTCGAAGATCAATGAGGGCAGATTGTAGCAAGGAACCAGATGAACAAAGACGGTAGTAGCGATAAGTGAGGGAGCGGATGAGGTTTATTTTGTATTTTCGTGGAGTGAAGGAATCCCATTTCGTGTAGAGACCTGTGAAAGTTTTCTTTCGGTAGATGGATGTCGTGAAAGCGTTGTTTTGATTACGTGTGACAAGAATGTCCAAAAACGGAATTGCATTGTTATGTTCAAATTCAATGGTGAATTTAATATTGCGATGACAGCCGTTCAAATAGTGCAAAAAGTCATTTGCACTGTCTTTGTTGTGGAACATGGTGAATGTGTCATCAACGTAACGATTCCAAAATAAAGGATTAACTTTGGCGTTCAGCAACCACTTTTCTTCAAAAGCACACATAAAAATGTTGGCTAAGACAGGGCCCAATGGTGAACCCATGGCAACACCATCGATTTGGTCGTAGTATTTAGCACATACGAAGTACGTAGTACTTCGTAGTACGTAGTACTTCGTAGTACACATAGTACTACGTAGTACTTCGTAGTACACATACGTAGTATAGAGCACATACGAAACGTCAAGTCATTATCAAAATGAAAAAGTTCAATATGTTTATCACTGCTGTTTGTGTCTTATTATTATTATTATTATTATTATTTCCTATTGGGATAAACTGTTTCAACCAAAACCCGTGGCAGGGATGGCAGACAAGTGAGCGCACTTGCAAGAGCACTTGCCCCCCACAGGAGCCCATGTGGTACATTTATTATGACTCTTGCCCCCCCCCCCCTTCCTCCCACCATGGTGGCCCGGGTGCGACTCCCAGCGTCACATGTGGGTTTTCTATTCTGCTTCGTGCGGTTTTTCTCCGGGTACTCAGGTTTTCCTCTCTCCTCAAAAACCAACCGACGTTCTTAACCCTGTGCAGTGTCCGCCAACAAGTGCCCCGGGCCAGCGCTAAATGAACCATATTCCGGTCATTCCGTTCATTCTGCTATCCATAATCGGGAGCAGAATATTCCGAAAACGGAGTAGGACCCAAAAGAACATGAATACCGTCTATTCCGTGTATTCCTATTTCGGAATCGTACCAAAGGAACGCGCCCTAATTATTGTTCCGTTTTTATTACCGTATCTTGCAAGAGCACTCCAGTGAAACGTGGTCTCGATTATTTATGGATTGGGTGGGGCTCGATGCCCGTCACACCTTTTTTTAGGTCTTTGAAGAGCCAGTCTGAGTTAGGTTGCCTTTTAAACTGTTGTAACGTGCTCCTTACAGTTTTAAGATTTCTGATGGTTTGTTGTACTGCACAAACCTCAATGAGATCAATGTACAACCCAAGTGAAATGCAATGGAACCTCCATTAAGCAGCCACCTATTAAGCGGCCACCCTCTATTAAACGGCCAGTAATCAAAGTCCCGAAATAATTGCAGAATAATATTGTAAATCAAACTTCTATTAGGCGGTCACCTCTATTAAGCGCCCGCGGCCACCTTTTGCCCGTCCCGATGAGAGTTTTCCTAATGTTTTCACCTTTATTACACTTAGTTTGGCCTTTCAGCAGCAGACTTCCTTGCATATTATTTATAAATTAATCATGAACCCGTAATGCAACGTTTTAGGTACAGACATTACCTCCTCTTCAGGTTAAAAATCAACTCAAGAAGGGATTACGTTTTTTCAAACGTTGGCCGTGTAGCACTTACATTTGAAGAGACTTATCTGATTGGAGTGTGACGGTGAAGTGCTAAGTATATACCCCAGATGAACCATGTGAGCGTTAGCCCTACTGATGGAAATGGGCCCACACAAGGACAAAGAAAAAGTCTGACCAGGGTGGGAATTGAACCCACGTAATCCCTCCTTGTACTTCTACATGTTCATTGCCGTGACTTTAACATCGTCAGTTCCCACAACCTGCTCCCGTCTGACCTTGTAGCTCAGTCGGTAGAGCAGCGGTGATCTAACCCGAAGGTCGTGGGTTCAATTCCCACCCTGGTCAGAGTTTTCCCTGTCCTTGTGTCGGCCCATTTCCATCAGTAGGGCTAACGCTCACATGGTTCATCTGGGGAGGATACCTAGCACTTCACATTACATTCTAATCAGTTAAGTCTGTAAAAATCAACTCAGTTTACGCCATAGCTTAGATTGTTCATATTAAGTTGGGAGAACCTTATCTCAACATTTTCAGGAGAATTTGTTTTTTCTAACAGTACTGTATTTTTGTTCGGTATTAGAGCTGTCTTTTATGTAAAAGTTGTCACAAGCCTCTAAAGGTGTTTGTTTTAGAATAAGGTGACGTTTCTACTGAGGATTATGCTAATTTCTGACGAAACTGTATTAAGCGGCCACTGGGCCGGCTAATAGAGGTTTCACTGAAGATCGTACTTAAAGAAAGAATATGCTAATGTCGGCACATGTTTCATGACAAATGATGGGCACTAGCTTGACAGATAGGTATAAAAATGCTTTAATAGTACTTGGGAGTAAGTTGTTAGTTGTTAGCGATTGCTGTTGTTACAGAGGCACATTCGGGGAATAAAGAAGAGTCAACCAAGAGTGTTAGAGTTGATTTCTGTTCCCCCAAAACGTTTTCTCTAACAACATCCGGCTTCAAATCTAATGACACTGGTTTGACACTTTTAAAATGAAATATTAAAGTGCCATTCTCTTTGGACTCCGTCTCATCAGTTGCTGTGAAAGAGAACCTCTTTAAACAGGCTTTCTTACTTCCTCTCATTAATAATTGACTGAAAATAAATCAACATTTTTATACTGTTTTCTTAAAACTGCGAATAGGCAAAAAACATCTGGAAAAACGTTGGCATACAGTTGTTGCCATTTGAGCGGTTCGACAAATCTTCAGATCAGTTTTGTGTAAAAACTTCTCTACCAGGCCTCTCTGTTGCTGATTATAACAAAGTAAGCTGTTTGTTGATTCCTTTTAAGATTTCCTTATACCAACCTGTAAATCGAGAGTACACTTAGAGTTTGTATTTTTTTATAAGTGCTTCCTAGTTCATAATGTGTTTTTACGGCATGCACCATAAAAGATAGGGTTCGTCACATTTTCAGAAAGAGCCGTTTCATCAGTAGTGTATTTTCATCATCGCGGAGTAATTAATCAACTGAGTAACAATCCACTTAAACCCATTCACAGTTTTCCCCGAGTTTTCATCCTGTAATGCGAAAATGTGATGAGTTATTAATTTTTCAGTGGCCGTCTCACCACAACAGAAGTTTGTTGAACTAGCCGGACTATACTCAAAGATCATTAGGTTGTGAATCAATTGGCTGAGTTTTTCAATTTGGGCACCAAGTAATTATCGGTTAATACACGAAATTTAACGTTAAAACTCTTCATTTTGCAACTTTTCGGAGTCCGGTCATTGAACCATCATAAAGCAATGCAAACAAGTGAAATTTATACGGACACAACTATAACATTCATGTAATTTTGTCAGAGGGGATCTGCCTGAACATTTAGGGTAGTAGAATTTCTCCATGAATATAATTTCAAGAATCAAGCAAATGATATTTCTGTTTCAGTTTTCTGGAACACTAAACTGAGTTCATAGATTTTAGATTATCAAGCACAAATTAAAGGCATGTTTGTTCTTTACGAATTCTAAAGGACAGTTTTTTGCGCCCTATTTGACACCGCTCACGGTGGCGATGTCTTGTATTTATTACTGACCAACAAAGCTCGCATCCTAAAAACTACGTTTGAATTTATCCACAAGCTCACCTTCAATAGAGGAAGTTTAATCGATTATAGAAAGAGCTTTCGATGAACATATTTTAAGCGCGGAGAATTCCCTCAAGTAGCACCTTCTGAAGAAGTGCAATTTTGGGGTAATCTCGTACCCAGATCTCCCACGGTCATACTGAAGGAAGATCTGGTAAAGTTCGATTTCGAGCATGCTCAGTGGCAGCGAGGCCCGAAATACGGGCTTTTCTATCACTGCGCATGTTCGTACTCTCTGTGTGATTTTGGATGATTTTGCGGAATAAACATGGATTCGAGAGTATTCTTGAAGAGATTCTTTTGGGTAGAGGACAAGGAAACCTTAAACTTAAGCCGAAACAGAAAGAAGGGCTTCAGGCGATTGTTTTTGAACGGTCGAAATTGTTTAATTGTCGGAGCAACTGCAGAATCACTGAAACGAGCGCTTAGGCTTAATCAATAAACGAGTGTTATTTTCTTCACACGATCTCGTGCAAAGTGTAGTTAGCCAAACCGTAAATTGAAAGCTAAAATGTTAAAGAGGGTTTAGGCCTAACCCTAAAAGAACGCTTAGGCTTAATCAGTAAGCGAGTGCTATTTTCTTCACACAATCTCGTGAAACGTGTAGTTAACCAAACTGTAAATTGAAGCGAAAATGTTAGACCTAATTATCACTGCAACGAGCGCTATTTTCTTGACACGATCTCGTGAGAAATGTACTTAATCTTACCGTAAAATCCACAATTGATCACTACTTAATTCGCGAGTCACGCTTTAAGAACGAAAAATACTGTTTCGAATAAATTAGATTCTTCAACTTGAATTTATTAGCTTCTGCGTACCTCGTAGCAAGCTACGCAGAACTTTATTCGAGTGGCCGGGGATGTGGGGCTTTCGTCGGTACCCATTACACGAACGTCGCAAATTTGTAAAATGATTTTCCTCAACTGTAAATCTTTTCCGGCGTCGGAAAAAACAAAACTCTTCTCCGCACAACTGGCATTTATTCAAAACAGCACATGAACTTGCGAGAACCAAACCTTCACTAAGTGCCCCGCGAAACAAGCCAATCGGAGCGTAGATTGCATTGTCGCAACCTTTTTTTTAGTAGCCAATGAAAAATGGTGTACTGTTGAACTTTACCAGATCTCACATTTCCAGTGACAGAGTTAGATTTGGGTTCGAGATTAATTTTGGGGTTCTCCCAGGGGGAACAAGAGAACGTAGCTAAAATTTTATAAACTAAGGAACAGGGGAACAAAGACATATCTTAGGAAACAAGGGAACTTAAGCCATTTAAGGGATCAAAAAGCTGAAAACAATTTTGGAAGTACTTTCGGGAACAAGGAAACACAAGCAAATCTTTAAAGGAACAAACACCCACCCCCCCCGGACTCAGAGGTCCTCAATTTTAATTAATTCAGTACACTAAATGAAAGAAGGTTAACCGGTTCCTAAGTAATCTTGAGACCATCTTTACCAGAAACGATTCAAGACCATATAACCTTCGAAACTTGGACTTTGATCAGTATTCTAACTTACAATTAGGAGTTTAAGAGAAGACGACAGCTACGACAACGATAACGCCATAGAACAGTTATATGATTGGTTAAAGGTGGACAAATAATCTTGCTGCAGGTGCAGAAAGCATTTTAGCACATATTTTCCGGTACTTTGCATAACAACGGCGTTATGTTATGTTTAAAGCTGGATAGCTTGTGGGCTCGTGCACAAATGAAATCATAAGCCATTTAAGGGATCAAAAAGCTGAAAACAATTTTGGAAGTACTTTCGGGAACAAGGGAACTTAAGCAAATCTTTAAAGGAAAAAACACCCCCTTCCCCCCACCGGAGGTCCTCAATTTTAATTAATTCAATACACGAAATGAAAGAAGGTTAACTGGTTCCTAAGTAATCTTGAGACCATCTTTACCAGAAACGATTCAAGACCATATAACCTTCGAAACTTGGACTTTGATCAGTATTCTAACTTACAATTATATTATTAGCAGTTTAAGAAAAGACAACAGCTACAGCAACGATGACGCCATAGAACAATTATATGATTGGTTAAAGGTGGAAGAATAATCTTGCTGCAAGTGCAACAAGCCTTTTAGCACATATTTTCCGGTACTTTGCATAACAACGGCGTTATGTTATGTTTAACGCTGGATAGCTTGTGGGGTCGTGCACAAATGAAATCATATCAAACAAGAGGCTCTAAGTAGCCTATACTCATGCGCTGCCAGGTTATTTGTACTTTTGTTTACAGTTTAATAATAATAATAATAATAATAATAATAATAATAATGATGATGATGATGATTATGATGATAATAATAATAAATTTATTGTACACCACAAAAAGAGGTATATAGGTGTTACAAGAATCTATTTGAGAGAAGTGGCTCTTTATCATGTGAGTTCATTGACCTATACTTTTCATCTTTATTTAAAAGAGTCTGTTTTTATCGAAGGGTCCATAGACCTGTACTTTTCAAACCAATTTCACGGAAGTTCTTATTTTTTCTGGGTCCATTGGGCTGTAAATTTCTCTCCTCTTTCTTCCACTTTGCTGCAATTTCCGAAGTAGATTTATGCTTTTTTATTATTTGTTTCCTTTCTATATTTGATAATTCACATAAACATCTAAGAAATGCAACCTCATAGTTTGTTTCAAAACAATTAAATTTACTTTGAATAATAGAGCAAAAGAATCTACATTTGAAAATACTTTTGTTACATTTTTTGGTTCAGAACCATTGTATACAAAAACGTGGTAACTCATCTTTTGCCTTGCATATCACTGGAAAACACAAGTTATGCAGTAGCTAGAAATTCACATCAAAAAGCCTGTGCTGCTTTCCTTATTATCCAAAATGGCAGTTTTAAGCTGTTGTTTACTGGGAACCACTTACAAGATAAATTTTTCTGACATCTTGCTCTATGAATAACTTTTACATGGCCATGCAGCGGCCTACGTCTAATTTCTTTAGAAAATCAGAAATAAAAACATATTTTGCTGGAGTAACATTTCTGATAAATTGGTCTTCCATTCTCAATGATACTATCAACTGTTCTCAGAGGTGCAATAGTTACAAGACTTTTGAGGAGGAAAAACAAATAGAATAAAATGACACAGCAGAACATTCTTTGCAAGAACCGTGAAGATAAACATCATTTTAAGTGATCCTAGGGTCTAAAATTTTGGTTTCGAACATATGATGAATGAACAATGCTTCCACTGTTGCTTTACATTTTAATAATGTTAACACATTTTAATCTCATAAGTAACAGATGTTTGTGCACATATATTCTGAAAATGTTGTACCAAATTCATTAATGAATCTATTTCAATTGAAGTACATGTTGCAAATGGGTCCCATACCTAATAAATCTCTGCCATGAGAGGAAAAAATTTTACACCTCCCATTAGGCAGACAGTATATCGCTACTGTGTAAAGTTCAAGTGTTAACATATGTGAAACATTGAAAAGTTGAGCGCGTCTTCGGGCTACAAAAATTGGGGACTTTAAGATCTACGACGCGGTCGTCAACGAGAACACCACGAAACAACTACAATATCATTGGTTAAAAGAGGAAAAATAATCGTGCTGCACGTGCGGCACGCATTTTAGCAGATATTCGTGCGGTGCTCTGCACAACAACGACGTAAAATCACCAAATTTGAGGTTTTGACGACAACGCGAGCGTTCATATGTGAATCTTTCATTCTTTATTTTTGCTCTGAAATCGCTCGTACTAATCTATTTTCGCCCACATTGTGCGACATGAAAGAGATGAAATTATAACAAATAACTGTGCAAAGATATTTTTTGAGGTGGCGTTTTCGTTGACTTGGCCGTCGCAGATCTGAAAGTCCCTAAGGCACTCCATGAGATATCTCGGCCCCGAGGATACCTAAACTTCGAGCCAGGATTCGAGCTAGGATCCGAGCCAGGATTCCAGCCAGGATTCGAGCTAAGATGAGCTTTCTCCGCTATTTATTCTCGAATCTTTCGGTTAGGTTAGGTCTCGAATCGGTTAGGTTAGGTCTATTTAGGTTTGTTCTAGTCTAGTTAGGTCTAGTTAGGGTTAGGGTAGGTCTCGGTTAGGTTAGGTTAGGTCTCGGTTAGGTCTCGAATCCTGGCTCGGATCCTAGCTCGGATACTGGCTCGAATCCTGGCTCGGATCCTGGCTTTATTCTTAGTTTATCTCCTCGGCCCCTTGTTGTAGTCAAAACTGGCCCAGTAATGAAAGAAATGTAGACAGAACAGCAGCTGCACCGCGTGCCATTCACGTAAAACGTAGAATAACGTTGTCACGAAATTTCGTGCTGGCAGCCACGTATTAAAAATGACTAAATTTCACAAAGCTCACGATTCGAGGGTTACCTCTTTGTAATATCTGCTCCAGACGAAGGAATGACCAACAGTTGAAAAGTCCGCATTTTACTTTGTACAATTCGGGTTATCCTGCCAAATTCTCGTGTTTCAAACAGCCATCGGCGAAGCACCAGATGTTCTTTAAAAACTAACGCCTTTAGAATTTATATGAAGAACGTGGGAACCCTACTATAAATTTTCATTTTTCTCTTCTTCAAACACACCATTATCAATCCAAATTAGTTGTTACATATTTTACTTGACCACTCAGAATAATCGCGAAATGACTTCCATAACGCTAAGTTTCATATTCAAATGCCGTTCTCCGCTCAAACGCCGGACTTTGACCTAACCTTTATGAATCTAAATCAAAATTTACTAGCGCCTTGTAATAAAAATACTCTACAATTATGAGACTTTTAAAATTGTTCTTTGTCGACACAGGAATGAATTTTGCCGTGATATCTCTACTCATTTACTTGGTGTTGAGGTCAGAATTTGCGAGTTCTTGCACAGCAACTTACTTCGTGCAGGGACAAGTTCTTCGAAACCACACCATCAAGACAGAGAACGCAGACAAAATAGAAGATTGTATCGTGCGTTGCATGGCATATCCCGGATGTAAAAGCAGCAACTTTTATCGCGTGGACAAAAGCTGTGAACTGAATGACAAGACGCATGCGTCTCACCCAGAAGACATGACACGTGAGCTTTATACAAACTACATGATAAACACTCTGCGATCTATACCTTGCAAAACTCAGCTCGATTGTGGCATGGATTTGATATGCACACCGTTCCTGATTTGCGAAGGTATGTCATGCCCAAAAATGAAGTAATGTGGACTTTAAGATAAATAGGACGGCAATGTTGAAAAATGTCACCTTCAAATATAACTTTGCACTATGGTACGTCTTTCGTGAATAACGTGGTACAATGTGGGCGAATTATCCTAAAAGTAAATTGATACGAACGCCGGATTTCAGATTAACAATAAAGTGTGGAAGGTTCATTTGTTATGCTCAAGTTGTCGTCAAAGCCTCATTTCATGTCGTTGTTATGTAAAGTACCACAAAAATATGAAATAAAATGGGTGCCTCACGTTCAGCACAATTAATTTTCCTCGCTTATTTTGAGGCTCGTTCACCGCCTAATATGTTAAACGACTGACTTGATGGACATGAACCGACAGACCGCGTAATGAGCTGAAGTGGATTAACAATTTGAGAGGCTAATCCATGTGTACGTGATGACGTAATTGTTAGGTTCGCAAGTGCGCTCGGGGAATTTGATGCTTGTCGGCATCTTAATATTTCTGTGGAGTGTTCAGAATCTGATGTAATCTTCGGGAAGGTTTAGGCTATCGGAGTTGTAATCTTAAGAGAATCGATTCTATGAAGCCTGAGTAAAATACACTGATTCCAGTGAATATTCGTACACCAACTGAACTGAAACAACCATACGGGAAGCCTGAAAGACAATTGTCATAAAGAAGTTGTCGCTTTATTATTCTTTGTATTTTACCAAGAGGTCTAGAGAACAGGAGAGACAAGTTAACTTTTAAATACAAAACAACGATTTTCAATGTTGCGGAGCAACATGTTTCGGCAGAAACTCCAGCCTTCCTCAGTGCAAGTGTTACATGAGAGGCAAATCTGAATATAGATATCTGACAAATGTTAATGAGTACAAATACAACACAAAAATGTATAAATCGTGCAAATTACGGAGGTAGGCTTGAATAAACGGGTTGAAGTTGTTGATTAAGGAAAGGGTCTTCTCACAGGATGTGAGTTCGAGTTCCAGCTAGCGATTGCTTTCACGTAATTGATCATGCTGATACACGCGGTTTTCCAGCTCAAGGTTCAACCGTGAAGACCTTAAAATTTGTTATCACTCTAACCACAGAATGCCGCAGTCATCCACTTGGAATGGAAAGTAGGGCCATACCGAACTCAGCGGTGACGGCTTCTTCAACATATGGAAGTAGACATGAGCCCTGGCAAGCCAGGCTCAACAATGCGGCAAAAAGTCAAAGTACTGGCTCTTGGACAGCAGGAACAAGTGCCGTTGGACAGTGGTTGCAAATTGACCTTGGCAAGGAGACAGTATTGACGAAAATAGCCACACAGGGGAGGCCTAGTCATGCTCAGTGGGTATCTTCTTACAAAATTCTGTTGAGCTTGGACGGAGCAAACTGGAATGCGTATCGAAGCGACGGTTCTGTAAAGGTAAATGTCGTTTGAAAAAGACTGTCCTCAAGACCATTAGTATAGAAATAAGTAACTTATTCAGGAAAACATTGGTAGAGGAAAGAAAGTTTAAAATACAGTACTGAGATAAAAAAGGGACCACTACGATGGCGGTTTCGCTGTTTTTAGGTCGTAAAAGGGTCAAACGAAAAACTAAGAACTGTACATGAGTAGCTCACACTTACAACATTACTAACATCCCGCACGTAAGCCTCTGTAGTAAAGGAGCGGAAAAGGGGATGGTGGGGGAAACTGGTAAGGATATAACCATATCACCTTTGGCAGAACAGTGATTCCCACTTTGGTATTTGCCGGCTTGGCCAACTTTCTTAGCCGTATTCTTTTCGCATTGCCTGTGCATGGGTGGCAATTTCTTAACCGGCGCATGTCAAAAAGACGTCCAAAGCGTTTTCAAATTTCAATCCATTGTTTATCGTCAACTATTTAACTGTGGATGACAAAAAAATACTCTCACTTTGTTTAGAAGGTTAAGTGATCACAAGACGTTTATACTATTCCTTAACTTTTTTTTCGCGAATTGGAAAGAATGAGTGAATGACAAAGCAAGCCCCCAATAAAACTTGTTGTTTCATCTTTACAGCTCGACCACGCATATATAGTGGTTCGCTGTGACGTCAGAATCTACCGGAAGACAGACATATTTAAGCAATAGAGGACGTTTTCCGTGTTTCCATAGCCTCATCTAAACACGAGGGGAAGTTGGGAGAATTCGAGACAGTTAAGCATACCCAAGACGCAGTCGAGAGTTTGCATAACTGTCGAGAATTCTCCCAACTGCCCCGAGTGTTTAGATGAGGCTTTGGAAACACGGAAAAAAGTCCTGTATTGCTTTTATATATTATTTCTCAAAGATAAGTCGACAAATGAAGGAAAATGCTGGGTTTTTTTCTTCTAGATTGAAACAGATTTTCTTGATACACGCTCATATTTCTTATCAGCCAATCAAAACGGGCGTCTGACAACCAATGAGAGTACGCGTACTATCCTAGTTATTTTATAAAGGAAAGTAGCAGGGCAGCACTACTGGGACATAATTGACATAGCTAAATATTATTTTTCAGGTTTTTAAGGGAAATTCAGACACAAGAAGAATTGTCTCGCACAAGTTGGTGCCAAGAATTACGAGCAGATATGTTCGATTTTATGTAATGTCGTGGCATATCAGCATATCCATGAGAGTTGAGCTGTATGGCTGTGTTATTAACGGACCATAACTTTTCATTAAATTGCAACCTCACTCTAGTGAACGAAAATCTGGTAAATAACCTACCACTCATTGTATGGAGGTTAAGCCGTGTTCTTTGTCTGTCTTTCGTAAGAATTTAGTCACGTTTTATAGTAGTAAATCGTACGTTATATTATAGAAGTAAATTCTACGTTACAAGGGGAAGCAGCGCTGGCGCAGTGGTGAGAGCATTTGCCTTTCACCGAATTCGACGTCATATGTGGATTGAGTTTGATGGTTCTTTACTCTGCTCCGAGGGGTTTTTCTCCGGGTACTCCGGTTTTCCCCTTGCTCCGAGAGGTTTTTCTCCGGGTCTGACTCCGGTTTTCCCCTCTCCTTGAAAACCAACCTTTGATTTGATTTGTTTTGATTTCAGTTCATTTGTAGTCTCCCAAATTAGTAGAGCACTCGGATAAATAACCTTGAGACTTGAATAAAGTGATTATATTTATTATCATTCTTTCATAACATATTTCAAATGGCTGAGATGGAACTTGTGTATGATTATTAACCCCGGTGGATGAAATGAAGAGATTATAGTTTTCCGATGGTGACCCGAGGATACTCGGAGCACTCGCATTTTTCCGAGTATCCCCAAGTCACCATCGGAAAAAAACAGTATCATCTCTTCACTATATTTAAAGTGCCCCTTTGATCAAAAAATTAACTGTTATTTTTCTTTGGATTTCGAAACTATGTCAACTAAACCCTAAGCGAACAAAGTTTTTAGCTTTCATTTTAAGAAGACTCCTGTTTATTTTAACTGGAATTTTCCAATTTAATGGTCCGCCATTACGAACTTTAAGATCTTGACAGAGCTGGATCGAGGAAATGACGTCAAAGGCTCACTAGTTTAACTTGATGCAATGCGTGCGTACGCCGCAGAATTAATATACAACACGGGAGTTTTTTAAAATCGTGTTTTGCATATATAATTAAGCTGCATTCACACGCTGAAATTTTAAGCTAGTGAGCCTTTGACGTCACGTTTCCCTGGATCCAACCCTCTGAGGTCCAATCGGTCACTTTTGGACGTGAAGAATGGCGGACCATGAAATCTGAAACTTACACTCAAAGTAAACGGCCTTTGGATAAAAGTCAAAGCGCAAAATTTAGCCAGGCAGGTGTTAAGCAAACAAACTTTCAAAATCTGGAGAAAAAACTGAGGAGGTGAATTTTTGATCACAGGGGCACTTAAAATTATCGGTTTTATCTATATAAATTTGCACGTTAAAAATGTTTTCGCGATGGTTTATACCCAATTAAAAAAACTGACTGGCTATCCAGCTTTTATTTAAATAAGAATGTAATTAATTATTATAGTTTTATAATCTATTAGAGTGTTCATCGTGGCTTGTTAAGCCCATGAGTAGGAGCTTTCCTCTCCCATAACCTCCCCTACTAGTCACCTTTTGCGCGTATCTTTATTTTTCTGGACCACACGAGTCCTTGGGATCTGCGCGCACTGTTTAGAATGGCCAATCAGAATGAAGTTATTATTAAACGAAGACAAAAATAGCAAAAACAATGTATGCAAATTGCTGTAAAATGATGTAAATGTGAGTCTCCTACAGAAGGGTTAGTTCTAAAATTAGATAGATACACGCAAAGTTTGGCCCAGGGATAGAGTGTAGAGTGAGGCTCCTGGTCAGCGGCCTCAGCAAACATTGAATCCTGTTTTCAAGGGAACTCAGTATCATTAGACTCTTTCATGAATGAAATGTATTGTAAAATCTGATTTAATTAAATGAAATTCAAATAGATAACCGAAGATGGTCACACAAAAAAAGACAACGATCAGGTATCAATCGAAACGCAGAGTGAACTTCTCAGTTTTAACGGCAAATTCTTAAATTGGGTCACATGTTGTCTGAGAGAAATAACACAAAAACACTTTCGAATCGTGTGACATTTGTTGAGCCCGCGGGCCATTGGGACACTGTTTAAGCAGACTAGTTATGTAGTTCATGTGTCTCTTAATATAGCGTATCCAGTATTATGAAGAAATACCCCTGCATAAGTTCCCTCGCGCTTCCTGGTATACCGCTATATACCCATGTAAAAGCCTATTTTAAACACAATCTAGAGTTTGTAAATCTGTCACAACACTGATAGAGGTAATTAATTTTTGTATAAAACGTAGCTAGTGCCAGCAATGAGTGTCCACTGATTGTTATTTTAACGAAGAAAATCGAACAAGAACTTTGAGATCTGCATCAGATTAGCAGATATTGATTAATAAAACACTTTGTTTTGTTTTCCTTCAGGATTAGTTTTAATGAGTTTAATTAGCGATGTCAAGTCTTGCAGGGTCTTGCAGATGATGTACACATTATCGATGCATATAACCACAGGCACCCCAAGCTCAGTGTGAGGGAAAGCCTTTGTTCGAGGCTTGGTAACAAGACTTTGTTTGTCTTTGTTTGTGGTTGCTGACGACGTTACCAAACCGAACTCAACGGTAGCCGTTTGCTGTTCAAAGTTCACGAGGATCTTTTCCATCGTCGTATCGCTTCGTTTGGGATCAAATCAAAATAACCAATCAAAAAGCGCAGATTTATAATTTTGTCCTTCTTGGGGAAAATCTGCGCGTTTTGATTGGTTAATTTGATTTGATCAAATTCCAATGATGTATGACTTCTGTCCTCAACATCTGGCGATAACAAAAACGTGAGCGAAGCTTGAAAATCGAGCAGGATCTTGAGGTTGCAGAGCCGTGTAAATGCAATGATTTTTGGCACGATGTTAGCAAACTTATTGTCTTTTTATTTGCCCAAGGCTGGGAGGCGAGCAACCTTTGGAAGTGGGAGAAATTCAGCTAAATTCTGGAGGCACTCGGCCGTGAGCGGTCTTGGAAGTTGCACGCCTCGTCTATTTGTATTGTATGTGACGACGCGTGAGATCTCAAGAGGAAATCGAAGCGTCCCAAAAACCCATCAAATCACTCAGGACAACGCAGAAATAGTGGGTGGGTGAACTTTGTTTATCTGGCTGTCCATAAAATGAATTTTCGAAAAGAAACATCGCGATTTGAAGTTTTTATGGAACATTTTCCTCGATCAGTTGAATCGGCCGTTACAACTGTCTCAAAATAACGTGACGTCACGCGCTCTCGCATCCTCAGGGTTGTCTGCCATTTGGTGGGCTCCTGAGAATTCAGAGTGTTCAGCCTTGGTATTTTATTATAACCGTTGACGACTCAATTCGCGTCGAATCTGGAAAAAAACCACACAGGAAGGAAGCGATCCACAATGGCAATAAGGTTAGGCTTAATAATTATTATGAATTGTAAAGCGCTTTGGTCAATTAGTGGAGTCAGCGCTATATAAATTATGTTAAATTAATTTTTATTGAGAGTTTTTTCGTAAAATTATCTTCTCAGGTCTTTTATCGGGATTCCCATGCAAATCCTTATATTTTTGTTGGCTTTCCCTCACACTGAGCTTGGGGCGCCTGTGATATAACATTTTCAAGGAGTATCGAATTCGCTTCCAAGGAAAAAATGAAGATTACAACTGGAAAATTATTTCCTTGGTTCCATGATAGGGAGACTGACAAAGCACAGACACAATGCTTCATATCGTCCAATTTTAGTCTCTTTTGATTAAAACAAGTTCATTCGTGACAGGTGTGTATAGTTTTTTTAGGCTACTGTTGTGACAATAAAACGATAGCTATCACATGATCATCGGTCTTGTGCGAGTGATATCCGTGGTAGCAACATAGGCCCTCTTTTCGGGCCCGAACGTTTTCGGGACTTTCCTGGGGAGGATTCGAACCGACGACCTTTGTAACACAGTTCCTTAATTAAAAGCCCGATTAAGCTAATCGTAGATTATTACGGTTTCAAAGATTGACTTATACTTTTGCTTTTCTTTAGCCTAAAATTACATAGTTAAGGCTTGTTTGACGGAGAAAAATTCATACCTCGTTTGGTACGCAATCGCGGATTAGTGTTAATGGACTTTTCAATTTGAACAAGTGGGCTAAATGCTTTTGTCTGTCATAAGAGGAGGCAGTGTGGCCGAGTGGTTAGGGCCCGTGCCTTGAGATCCAGAGATCCTGGGTTGAAAACCGCGTTCTGACCACTCACTGAATTTGTTTTCGGTAGTACTTGGTTCAATTTCCTGGCGCAGTTGTAAAATAGCCAACTGGTTTGCCTCCCGCCAGTTGGGATTCTTAACAATTGTGTCTATACAATGCTCAGAGATATTAGCTACTAGCTGCTCTGAAATCCGAGGGTAAACAAAGTTGCATTATTATTATTGTTATTATTATTATTATTATTATTATTATTTCCTATTGGGATAAACTTTTTCAACCAAAACCCGTGGCAGGGATGGCAGACAAGTTAGCGCACTTGCAAGAGCACTTGCCCCCCACAGGAGCCCATATGGTACATTTATTATGACTCTGGCCCCCCCCCCCCCCCCCCCCTCCCATGGTGGCCCGGGTGTGACTCCCAGCGTCACATGTGGGTTTTCTATTCTGCTTCGTGAGGTTTTTCTCCGGGTACTCAGGTTTTCCTCTCTCCTCAAAAACCAAACGACGTTCTTAACGCTGTGCAGTGTCCGCCAACAAGTGCCCCGGGCCAGCGCTAAATGAACCATATTCCGCTCATTCCGTTCATTCTGCTATCCATAATCGGGAGCAGAATATTCCGAAAACGGAGTAGGACCCAAAAGAACATGAATACCGTCTATTCCGTGTATTCCTATTTCGGAATCGTACCAAAGGAACGCGCCCTAATTATTGTTCTGTTTTTTTATTACCGTATCTTTACTTGCAAGAGCACTCCAGTGAAACGTGGTCTCGATTATTTATGGGTTGGGTGGGGCTCGATGCCCGTCACACCTTTTCTTAGGTCTTTGAAGAGCCAGTCTGAGTTAGGTTGCCTTTTAAACTGTTGTAACGTGCTCCTTATAGTTTTAAGATTTCTGATGGTTTGTTGTACTGCACAAACTTCAATGAGATCAATGTAAAACCCAAGTGAAATACAATGGAAGCTCCATTAAGCAGCCACCTATTAAGCGGCCACCCTCTATTAAACGGCCAGTAATCAAAGTCCCGAAATAATTGCAGAATAATATTGTAAATCAAACTTCTATTAAGCGGTCACCTCTATTAAGCGCCCGCGGCCACCTTTTGCCCGTCCCGATGAGAGTTTTCCTAATGTTTTCACCTCTATTACACTTAGTTTGGCTTTTCAGCGGCAGACGTCCTTGCACATTATTTATAAATTAATCATGAACCCGTAATGCAACGTTTTTGTTACAGACATTACCTCCTCTTCAGGTTAAAAATCAACTCAAGGAGGGATTACGTTTTTTCAAACGTTGGCCTTGTAGCACTTACATTTGAACAGACTTATCTGATTGGAGTGTGACGGTGAAGTGCTAAGTACCTACCCCATTTGAACCATGTGAGCGTTAGCCCTACTGATGGAAATGGGCCCACACAACGACAGAGAAAAACTCTGACCAGGGTGGGAATTGAACCCACGTAATCCCTCCTTGTACTTGAACATGTTCATTGCGCGCCGTGACTTTAACATCGTCAGTTCCCACAACCTATTCCCGTCTGACCTTGTAGCTCAGTCGGTACAGTAGCGGTGATCTAACCAGAAGGTCGTGGGTTCAATTTCCACCCTGGTCAGAGTTTTCTCCGTCCTTGTCTCGGCCCATTTCCATCAGTAGGGCTAACGCTCACATGGTTCATCTGGGGAGGATACCTAGCACTTCACATTACACTCTAATCAGTTAAGTCTGTAAAAATCAACTCACTTTACGCCATAGTTTAGATTGTTTATATTAAGTTGGGAGAACCTTATCTCAACATTTTCAGGAGAATTTGTTTTTTTTTAACAGTACTGTATTTTTGTTCGGTATTAGAGCTGTCTCTTGTGTGAAAGTTGTCACAAGCCTCTAAAGATGTTTGTTTTAGAATAAGGTGACGTTTCTACTGAAGATTATGCTAATCTCTGACGAAACATTATTAAGCGGCCACTGGGCCGCTTAATAGAGGTTTCACTGTAGATCGTACTTAAAGAAAGAATATGCTAATGCCGGCACATGTTTCATGACATATGATGGACACGAGCTTGACAGGTAGATATAACAAATGCCTTAATAGTACTTTGGAGTAAGTTGTCAGTTGTTAGCGATTGCTGTTGTTACAGAGGCACAGTCGAGGAATAAAGAAGAGTCAACCAAGAGTGTTAGAGTCGATTTCTGTTCCCCCAAAACTTTTTCTTTAACAACCTCTGGCTTCAAATCTAATGACACTGGTTTGACACTTTTAAAATGAAATATTAAAGTGCCATTCTCTTTGGACTCCGTCTCATCAGTTGCTGTGAAAGAGAACCTCTTTAAACAGGCTTTCTTACTTCTTCTCATTAATAATTGACTGAAAATAAATCAAATTTTTTATTGTTTACTTAAAACTGCGAATAGATAAAACATCTGGAGAAACGTCGGCATACAGTTGTTGCCATTTGAGCGGTTCGACAAATCTTCAGATCAGCTTTGTGTAAAAACTCTACCAGGCCTTTCTGTTGCTGATTATAAAAAAGTAAGCTGTTTGTTGATTCTTTTTAAGATTTACTTATACCAACCTGTAAATCGAGAGTACACTTAGAGTTTGTGTTTTTTATAACTGCTTCCTAGTTGATAATGTGTTTTTACGGCATGCACCATAGAAGATAGGGTTCGTCACATTTTCAGAAAGAGCAGTTTCATCAGTAGCATATTTTCATCA
This sequence comes from Montipora capricornis, assembly GCF_036669925.1. Lineage (NCBI taxonomy): Eukaryota > Metazoa > Cnidaria > Anthozoa > Scleractinia > Acroporidae > Montipora > Montipora capricornis. The sequence goes on from NC_090894.1 coordinate 11,550,581, forward strand.
TCGTTTCTAATCAATCAAGTAACAATCCACTTAAACCCATTCACAGTTTTCCCCGAGTTTTCATTTTGCAATGCGAAAATGTGATGAGTTATTAATTTTTCAGTGGCCGTCTCATCACAACAGAAGTTTGTTGAACTAGCCGGTTATACCCAAAGATCATTAGGTTGTGAATCAATTGGCTGAGTTTTTCAATTTGGGCACCAAGTAATTGACGGCTAATGCACGAAATTTAACGTTAACAACTTTTCGGAGTCCGGTCATGAAACCATTATCAAGCAATGCAAACGAGTGAAATTTATACGGACATTTATGAAATAACATACATAGAATTTTGTCAGAGGGGATCTGCCTGAACATTTAGGGTAGTCGTATTTCGCCATGAATATCATTTCAAGAATCAAGCAAATGAGATTTCTGTTTTAGTTTTCTGGAACATTAAACTAAGCTCATAGATTTTAGATTATCAAGCACAAATTAAAGGCATATTTGTTCTTTACGAATGCTAAAGGACAGTTTTTTGCGCCCTATTTGACAACGCTTACGATGGCGATGTCTTGTGGTATTTACTACTGACCAACAAAGCGCGCATCCTAAAAACTACGTTTGAATTTATCCACAAGCTCATCTTCAATAGAGGAAGTTTAATCGATTATAGAAAGAGCTTTCGATGAACATATTTTAAGCGCGGAGAATTCCCTCATCAAGTAGCACCTTATGAAGAAGTGCAATTTTGAGGTTCTCCCAGAGGGAACAAGAGAACATAGCTAAAATTTTATAAACTAAGGAACAGGGGAACAAAGACAAATATCTTAGGAAACAAGGGAACATAAGCCATTTCAGGGATCAAAAAGCTGAAAACAATTTTGGAAGTACTTTCGGGAACAAGGGAACACAAGCAAATATTTAAAGGAACAAACACCCCCCTCGGGGCCCTCAATTTTAATTAATTCAATACACGAAATAAAAGAAGGTTAACCGGTTCCTAAGTAATCTTGGGACCATCTTTACCAGAAACGATTCAAGACCATATAACCTTCGAAACTTGGACTTTGATCAGTATTCTAACTTACAATTAGGAGTTTAAGAAAAGACGACAGCTACGGCAACGATAACGCCATAGAACAGTTATATATGATTGGTTAAAGGTGGAAAAATAATCTTGCTGCAGGTGCAGCAAGCATTTTAGCACACATTTTCCGGTACTTTGCATAACAACGGCGTTATGTTATGTTTAACGCTGGATAGCTTGTGGGGTCGTGCACAAATGAAATCATCAAAGACAAATATCGGAGGCAGTGTGGCCCAGTGGTTAGGGCGCGTGCCTCGAGATCCAGAGATCCCGGGTTCAAGACCCGCTCTGGCCACTCGTTGAGTTTGTTCCAGGTAGTCCCTGGTTCAACTTCCCAGCTGCACTTGTAAATAGCCAACTGGTTTGCCTCCGGCCAGTTGGGGTTCTTAACAGTTGTTGTTGTTCTGTTCCGTTGTTTCGTTGTGTTTCATTGGCCCTGAAAAGCCCCTATGGGGAGCGGTCAATTAAGTATGTCTTGTATTGTATCATATCAAATTAAATACTTTTGTCCTTTAGTCTAAAGGTGTTTGTTTCAGAATAAGGTGACTTTTCTACTAAAGATTTTGCTAATTTCTGACGAAACCCTATTAATTAAGCGGCCACTGGGCCACCTATAACAGAGGTTTCACTGTAGATCGTACTCAAAGAAAGAATATGCTAATGTCGGCACATGCTTCATGACAAATCGGATGGGCACGAGCTTGACAGGTAGGTATAAAAAAGGCTTTAATAGTACTTGGGAGTAAGTTGTTAGTTGTTAGCGATTGCTGTTGTAACAGAAGCACAGTCGAGGAATAAAGAAGAGTCAACCAAGAGTGTTAGAGTTGATTTCTGTTCCCCCAAAACGTTTTCTCTAACAACATCCGGCTTCAAATCTAATGACACTGGTTTGACACTTTAAAAACTGAAATATTAAAGTGCCATTCTCTTTGGACTCCGTCTCATCAGTTCCTGTGAAAGAGAATTAACCTCTTTGAACAGGCTTTCTTACTTCTTCTCATTAATAATTGACTGAAAATAAATCAACATTTTTATACTGTTTACTTAAAACTGCGAATAGATAAAAAATCTGGAGCAACGTTGGCATACAGTTGTTGCCATTTGAGCGGTTTGACAAATCTTCAGATCAGTTTTGTGTAAAAACTTCTCTGCCAGGTATTTCTGTTGCTGATTATAACAAAGTAAGCTGTTTGTTGATTCCTTTTAAGATTTACTTATACCAACCTGTAAATCGAGAGTACACTTAGAGTTTATGTTTTTTATAAGACTAGTGCTTCCTAGTTGATAATGTGTTTTTACGGTGATGCACCATAAAAGATAGGCGGTTCGTCACATTTTCAGAAAGAGCAGTTTCATCAGTAGTATATTTTCATCATCGTTTCTAATCAATAGAGTAACAATCCCCTTAAATCCATTCACAGTTTTCCCCGCGAGTTTTCATTTTGTAATGCGAAAATGTGATGAGTTATTAATTTTTCAGTGGCCGTCTCACCACAACAGAAGTTTGTTGAACTAGCCGGGCTATACCCAAAGATTCTTAGGTTCTGAATCAATTGGCTGAGTTTTTCAATTTCGGCACCAAGTATTGACGGTTATGCACGAAATTTAACGTTAACAACTTTTCGGAGTCCGGTCATGAAACCATTATCAAGCAATGCAAACGAGTGAAATTTAGACGGACATTTATAAAATAACATACTTAGAATTTTGTCAGAGGGGATCTGCCTGAACATTTAGGGTAGTCGTATTTCGCCATGAATATCATTTCAAGAATCAAGCAAATGAGATTTCTGTTTTAGTTTTCTGGAACATTAACTAAGCTCATAGATTTTAGATTATCAAGGACAAATCCAAGGCATATTTGTTCTTTACGAATGCTAAAGGACAGTTTTTTGCGCCCTATTTGGCAACGCTCACGGTGGCGATGTCTTGTGGTTTTTATTACTGACCAACAAAGCGAACATCCTAAAAACTACGTTTGAATTTATCCACAAGCTCATCTTCAATAGAGGAAGTTTAATCGATTATAGAAAGAGCTTTCGGTAAACATATCTCAAGCACGGAGAATTCCCTCAAGTAGCACCTTCTGAAGAAGTGCAATTTTGAGGTTGTCCCAGAGGGAACAAGAGAACATAGCTAAAATTTCATAAACTAAGGAACAGGGGAAAAAAGACAAATATCTTAGGAAACAAGGGAACATAAGCCATTTCAGGGATCAAAAAGCTGAAAACAATTTTGGAAGTACTTTCGGGAACAAGGGAACACAAGCAAATCTTTAAAGGAACAAAAAAAAATTAATTCAATACACGAAATGAAAGAAGGTTAACCGGTTCCTAAGTAATCTTGAGACCATCTTTACCAGAAACGATTCAAGACCATATAACCTTCGAAACTTGGACTTTGATCAGTATGCTAACTTACAATTAGGAGTTTAAGAAAAGACGACAGCTACGGCAACGATAACGCCATAGAACAGTTATATATGATTGGTTAAAGGTGGAAAAATAATCTTGCTGCAGGTGCAGCAAGCATTTTAGCACATATTTTCCGGTACTTTGCATAACAACGGCGTTATGTTATGTTTAACGCTGGATAGCTTGTGGGGTCGTGCACAAATGAAATCATATCAAATTAAATACTTTTGTCCTTTGGCCATTTCAATTTCAGCAGGAATTAAGGACCGTGCTTACTATTAATCAAATTAAGCACCGTGCTTACTATTGTTATTGCGCATACGTTCTGCGCATCTCGGAATACTCGGATTTCCTATCGGCTGTGCTTATTAATATAGGGATATTTTTGCGCGGTTCAAAACTATGCGGAGAAAGCAGAACTTAGCAATTTCTCTCGGTATCCAAAAAGAAAATTGGGGGCAACCATGCATTTTTCAGAGATAATTAAGCTTCAATTTGGCAAAGAACGCCATACATTGCTTTGTATTTTAAAGCTTTTTACAAATATTGTTGATTAATTATCTTCGAAAAATGCGTGGCTAGCCCCAATTTTCTTTTTGGATTTCAATAATAATTGTTAAGATCTGCTTTTCCCGCATATTCAGTAAACCGCGCAAAAATACCTTTGAATTAATAGGCACCGTCCTTAATGTATATCAAATCACATTGGTTTTTGAGGAGAGGGGAAAACCGGAGTACCCGGAGAAAAACCTCTCGGTGAAGAGTAAAAAAGAAACAAACTCAACCCACATATGACGCCGGATCGGAGAATCGCACCCGAACCACATTGGTGGGAGGCGAGTGCTTTCACCACTGCGCCATCCCTACTTAAATGATGAATGCAAATGACTTACGATCGTGCAAAGTGCTATTTTGAGGTGGCGTTTCCCTTGACGTCGCCGTCGTTGATCTTAACGTCCTTTATACTATAAAAAATGGAAGAAACTCCGTAGGACCTCTCGGCTCCTCGTTAGAGTCAAAACTGACCAGTAATGAAAGGAATGCAGAAACAACAGCAGCTGTGCCTCATGCCACCTACGTCGTTATGAACTGATCTCTAAGCTTGACTTAATGCGATTTAGTCGTATCTTTAATTTCACATAGAGCGGTTTTCAAATGAGTGTCGTAAAACCAAAACCAAAGTAATTACTTTTGCCAATCAAAAAGGACGGAGGCAATCCGGTAAACCAATCAAAACTCGAAGTAATTACACGTAGCCGATACAAAGAGCGGGAAAATGTGCACGCGCGAGCTAGCCACGATTGGTTATGGTTTCACCTCTGATTGGTTGAAAAAGTGGCGCGAGAACTTTTAACCAATCACTGAGTGAAGTAATCATAAACGAAAGCAATTCCCTAATTACTTTCGACACTCAATTGAAAACCGCTCTATATCTGAGAGTTTTTGGGCGTTTTCCATTTACAACAAATTTCCGGAAATTTCGGTGGAAATTTCCATTGGGTGAAAAAAGTGTTCCATTTAACTCAGGTCCGTTCGCCGCCCAGTGATTGCAATTTTACGCGCCAACGGGAAAACAGGACTACCTTTTTAGAAGTTTATTCCGGAAATTTTCCAGTGGAACGAACCAAAAACGTGTGTTCCATTTACATCCCAACCAGATTTTCCGGAATTTCTTAGTAAATGGAAAACGCCCTTTATTTCTCCTTTCAATTTATTTAAATATGAGGAAATGCTTTAATTTCTCAAGCCTTAAATTATTAAGAGCTTTGTTTCAGTGTTCCCGATTAGAGCTGGGAATACACTAGAATTGAGTTCATGACGCCTGTGTAAAGGTTCTTACTTCTTACAGGGTAGTATCGAAAACGAAGCACGAAGGACCCAAAAGATCGAAAACGAAGCACCCTGTTTTCAATTTGAAGATCGCTTTGAACAGAGGCCAAAAAACACATTTACTATTGTTGATTAGAATAGAAAAATCAACTTAAATACATAAATACATACAAATCCTTTATTTAAACACGATAATGCTTTAAAGCAATGACAGCGCGACGCACAAATTAATGTGGTAATTCGATATATGTTTCACCCTTCGAGTCTTGTAAGTCGTCCAACATGTAAACTTGACAGTAGATCTAACTTTTCGGTTCTACACGATGGATCGTTTTCGTCCTGACAGAAGTTACGCGTATTATAAATGCCCAACAACAACAAATACAACAACTTTATTACCCTTTTTAAGTAAAAAGAAAGATTAAAAATATGGAGAACAGCAAGGGTAACAGTTACTTAGAATAATTAAAAAGCTAATCTTGCTGAGCAACACTAATTTTAATTAATAATTAAATTGATTGAAGTTGGCAATAAAGAGTTGGTAATCGAAAATAAATGGAATAAAAAACAAAAATAATTCAACGATAATAAATGAAAAGCAAGGGGAAAAGAGAGCCAGTAAAAACTATAGAGAATTTGTTCACTGTATGAAATACTCAATAATTTATGAGTAGCCCTGTAAAGGTTGAGTTTCAGTTGCTCTTTTATAAATTTTGGGTTGGGGGAAGCTGTTTTATGTTCTCATCTAAATCATTCCAGGCTGCAGCCACCGCATGGTGAATGTTGAATTTGCCATAGAGTTTAAATTTGAGTTTATTTTGATCAATTCAAGTTATGCTGCCAAATTCTCGTGTTTCAAAGAGCCAGCGGCGAAGCATTGGATGTTCTTTAAAAAGTAACTCCTTCCATAAATATCAAGAATTTGTATCTCCTTCAAACATACCATTATCAATCCTAATTAGTTGTTACATACTTTACTTTCCTGCTCAGAACTTTCGCGATTTATATTGATATGACGTTGTCTGCTCAAGCGCCTTGTGACTAAGGGCCTAAGCTTTATGAATCTGAATCAAACTCACTAGCGCGCTGTAATAAAATACTCTACAACTGTGAAAATTTTAAATTGTTCTTTGTCGACACAGGAATGAGTTTTGCCGTGAAATCTCTACTCATTTACTTGGTGTTGAGGTCAGAATTTGCGAGTTCTTGCACAGCAACTTACTCCGTGCAGGGACAAGTTCTTCGAAACCACACCATCAAGACAGAGACCGCAGACAAAATAGAAGATTGTATCGTGCGTTGCATGGCATATCCTGGATGTAAAAGCAGCAACTTTTATCGCGTGGACAAAAGATGTGAACTGAATGACAAGACGCATGCCTCTCACCCAGAAGACATGAGACGTGAGCTTTATACAAACTACATGATAAACACTCTGCGATCTATACCTTGCAAAACTCAGCTCGATTGTGGCATGGATTTGATATGCACACCGTCCCTGATTTGCGAAGGTATGTCATGCCCAAAAATGAAGTAATAAGCACTTTAAGGTCTACGGAGGCAACGTCAAAGAAAACGTCATCTCGAAATATGACTTTGCACTATCGAAAATCTTTGGCGATTATTCCATCTTGTTTACGTCGTACAATGTGGACGAAGAATCCTAAAAGTAAATTGGTGCGAGCGATTTCAGAGTGAAAATAGAGAATGAAAGATTCTCTGTCGCATTCTTGCGTTATCTTCAAAACCTCAAATTTGGTGATTTCATGTCGTTGTTATGTAGATGAAATAAAATGCGTGCCATACCTGCAGCACATGCAATTATTTTCCCTCTATTAACCAATTATAAATTATTGTTCTGTGGCGTTTTCATTGGCGTAGCCGTCGTCGTTTCTTAAACGCTCTATTAGGGAGATTAGGCAGCTTACGAAACGACGACGCCGACTGCATCGACGACGCTACAAAAACAATGGTTCTGCACGTTCTGCACGTGCGTTTTACATTTTGGTACATTTCTTTGGCGTCATCTCCTAAATGACGACGTGAAATGACCAAATTCAAGGTTCTGTGGACGACGTTAGCACATGACGATGAATTTTCAGTTCTCTCTCTACCCTTCCAGCCCACTCATACCAGTTTAATTCCTCGACAGTTACTACACATTTTTAACACGAAGCGACATGAAATAGTTTCGTAGTGATATGAATAACGCGAATTTGTATTTTTAAATGAAGTCCTCGTAGCCGACGTCGTCCTCGTTTCGTAAGCTCCCTATTACGCAAAGACGTCGACGACGGCTACGAAAACACCACAAATGAACAAAACCAAGGCTCTGTACGCCCCGCACGTGCGTTTTGCGTTTTGGTACATTTCTTTGCCGTCCTCGTCCTGCCAACGACGTGAATTAAAGGGGCTAGGTCACGCAATTTTAGGCAATTTCAGCACTGATCGAATGGTCATATAATTAACTAAAATATCAAAATAACTGTTCAAAACTATAGGAGAACTCTAACAAAACACAGGGAAGCGAAGAAGGGACATGGATGGACAAAACTGGAGAGGATTGAAATGGATTGAATTTGGGTAAATTTGAAAAACGTCGGCCAACCTTTTTTCAAATTTATCTCTGTCTATATCGAAATGTCATTTACACTGCTGGAAAATCATTCTCAGTTGTTATGGGGCCGTGATTTTGCAAATGAAAGACTCTTGCTCTGCGAATTTGACGTTTAGAGCTCATAATTAACAAAATTAAACAAAAGTACCTAAAATAGCGTGACCTAGCCCCTTTAACCAAATTTGAGGATGAGCAGAGGACTTGAGAACCTGAGGAAACAATGCTATGCAATGTTGATACACACTTTCCATGGCAAACGACTTCCGGTTGGGCTTCTAACAAATTATTGCTACAACGGGAAATAATATCTTTTTACCACAATTTCTTGTAATCTCGCAATCTGATTGGCTAATTTGCAGTTGTCGATAAGAATCTAAACAAAGCTGTACGCGTCATTCTCGCGTCAATTTGTCACGCGATGTAATAGCCAATCAGGAACGCCCATTTTGGGAAATAAACCAATCATATTGAGAGAAAGTTTTAGACAACGCTTCTCTTTCTATGTGTCATGATTTTGGTCACGCTCTGAAATAAAAACTTTCTTTGGCGTTGACGACATTTTGACCACTGTGATGACGAATATCGTTGTCGATAAAAGTACAGACAACGCTGAACCACTTTCGATTGGTTAATTAGACAACTTTGGCGTCGGCTTCGTCCTTGCGTATGCTCCCCATTACGAGGGCGCGTTGGATATGAGGTGGTAAATAGGCAACAACGCTATGGGCTATAACCAGTCTCATATCCAATAAGCTCGCATGGAATAATTGTTTTATTAAATTTCCATTAAATTCGGAACTGTTTGACTTATGAAAGGACAGAATATTGTCTCCGTTGTTACCGTGAAACGATCAACGCAATCAGTTTCCATATAAGGCTATTACGGTATATGAGCTGATAACCGAGATTGAATGAGCCAATCAGAAAGCGAGAAATGCAATTCCCGAGATTTAAAGTTAAACGACTGGCAAAATGGACATTATAATCGACAGGCTGTGTAATGAGCTGAAGTGGAGTGCAGTAACAATTTGAACTCGATACCATATTGTTAGGAGTCATGAGGCTAATTTAAGTCAATGAAACCTACAAGATCATTTTCGTCAAAAAAAGTTGCGATTTATTGTTTTGTATTTTACCTAAAGGTCTATAGAGAGCAGGAGAGACACATTAACTTTTAAATATGAAACAGCGATTTTCAATCTTGCAGACATTTCTTCAGTGTAAGAGTTACATGAGATGAAAATCTGAATATAAATATCAGATAAATGTTAATGAGTACAATTGAAACATTTCAAAAATGTCTAAAGAGTGCAAATTGCAGAAATTGGCTTAAATTAACATGTCGAAGTTGTTGATTAAGGGAACGGTTTTCCCATAGGATGTTTAAGGCTTCTTTTGTATTGATATCGAGTCCCAGTGATTGCTTTCAAGTAATCCAGCTCAAGAATAACATGAAGTCTTCAAAATTCGATATCACTTTGACCACAGAATGCCGCAGTTATCCCCTTGGAATGGAAAGTAGGGCAATACCGAACTCAGCGGTGACGGCTTCTTCAACGTGGCATGGATTGACGGGATATGGACCCTGGCAAGCCAGGCTCAACAATGCGGAGAACGGTCAAACAAGTAGTGGCTCTTGGTCGGCAAGTAAAAATGCCGTTGGAGAGTGGTTGCAAATTGACCTTGGCAAGGAGACAGTAGTGACAAAAATAGCCACACAGGGGAGGCCTCTTGATTATCTACTTCAGTGGGTATCTTCATACAAAATTCTGTTGAGCTTGGACGGAACAAACTGGAATGCGTATCGAAGCGATGGTTCTGAAAAGGTAATATAACTGTCGTTTAAGAAAGGCATTCTCAAGACCAATAGTAGAGAAATAAATAACTTATACAGGGAAACATTGCTAGTGGGAAGAAAGCTTAAAATAGAGTAGACAAAAAAAGGGACCATTATCATGGAGGTTTCGCTGTTTCTAGGTCGTAAAAGCGTTTAAATGATAAACTAAGAACCGTAGCTCACACTTAAAACATTTCTAACAACTCCGGCAGTCTAAGGTATATCCACAACCCATGAAGAATACATCGCTGGATGAGCTACCAGAATGAAGGAGGGGCAGAGGGGGGGGGGGGCAGCTGTTAAGCTATAACCTAATCACCTTTGGCAGAACAGTGACCCCCTACTGCGTATTTTTCTTGGCCACATTTCTTAGCCCTCTCACTTTAAATAATGGGTTTTCGCAGCAGCTGTGCATAGCTGGCAATTTCTTAACCACATTTGAAAAAAAGATGGTGAAATTTTTCAAATTCAGTTCAATCCAATATTTTATCCTTACCTGTAAATGACGAAAAATACTCTCAGTTCATTTGTAAGGTTCAGTGATCAACAGACGTTTTCAATTTTCATTAAATAGGATTTTTTCGCGAATAGCAAAGAGCGGAAAAGCAAGCAAGCGAAAGTGGTGAATGTGCCCCTGTAAAAAAAAACACTTCCTTTTTTCCTTCAAATTTTGAAAGTGTGTTTGCTTAACACCTGACGGGCAAAATTTTGACTTTGATTTTTCTCCAAATGCCGTTTATTTTGAGTGTAACTTTTGGATTTCACGGTCAGCCATTACTCACATTCAAAACAAACCGATTGAACCTCAGAGGGTTGGATCCAGGAAAAAGTGGCGTCAAAGGCTCACTAGCTTAAAATTTCAGCGTTTGAATGCAGCTTGTGATATATGCAAAACGCGAGTTTAACAGTCTGAAAGCCCAAAATTCCCGTAAAGTAAAGTAAAGCAACCATATTTAACGTCGATAACTCGTAACAGTAATTCAACTGACAAACCTGAGGTCGACGGTGCGCTCATTTTACTCCCCCTCTCCATCAGTGCTCCGTTTTACGGGTATTTAAAGCTACTTAGCTACACGGAAAGGAAAGAAGTCGAAACAAGGATGCGAGATCCGGGAATCGAACTCAAGACCTCTTGCACCAAGGCCGCGCACTAACCGACTGTGCCATCCTTGCTCCTTGCTGTGCTGCATATTAATTCTGCGGCGTACACAAGCATTGCATTTTAAACTAGTGAGCCTTGACGTCATTTTCTCCTCGATCCAGCTCTTTCAATTTCTTGAAGTTAGTAAATAGGAAAATTCCAGTTAAAATAAACAGGCATCTTTTTAAATCAAGGCTTAAAACTTTGGTCGCTTAGTGTTTAGTTAACATAGATTTGAAATCCAAAGAAAATAAGAATTGATTTTTTGGTCACAGCGGCACTTTAACGGTTCTTTACTTATACGAGTTTGAAATATTTTCTCCAGATAAAACCTGCCGTTTCATCTTTACAGCTCGACCACGGATATATGGTGGTTCGCTGTGACGTCAGAATCTACGAAAAGACTGACATATAACAAATTAGCAGAGCACCACTGCAACATAATTGCGACATTGTTATTTTTTTCCAGGTTTTTAAGGGAAATTCAGACACTGGAACAATCGTCTCGCACAAGTTGGTGCCCAGAATTACGAGCAGATATGTTCGCTTTTCTGTAATGTCATGGCATAATCACATATCCATGAGAGTTGAGCTGTATGGTTGTGTCAATGGACCATAACTTTCAATTAATTCAGTTCAAACTTCGATTTGGTATATCAGGCAAAACCTTATAGCCAAGGATTATGCATACTACAAAAAAGAGATCTGTATCTTACTTATCCCGCATGAGAGATTGTTACAGCAACTAATTTAGATTGAAATTACTATTACTATGTATAGGTAACCTGTGGGAGCAAGTTAAGGATTATTTCACGAGTGTTTTCAAAGTGTTGAAAAAATAGCAAAAATTTGTACTTTTTCTAGCATTTTTATTTTCGCTGGCAGTTTTCATTTGTTTTGATTATCATGTCTTCTTCATCAGCAAAACGGGGGAAAGCTGATTCAGCCATTCACCAAATTTTATAACTAGCCAGTAGCATTTCAGTAATACGAAAATTATTAATTGGTTCAAACTTTGCTTGTGTGACGATCCTTGAAAAGTAGTTAGGAATGGAAGAAGACTAGAGAGAGAGGAAAAAGAAAATTAAATTGGGATTCAGTTAAAATAGTCATCGTCATTTTCCATCATCATCTTTATCCCGATCATTATAATTGTCCTAAAGTACACAATGAGCGCTTTAAAAATTCTTTCTTTAATCGCTTGATTTTTAAACATGATTTTTTTTAGAGTAGTTTTATCAAACGTAGAAATTTGTAACTTAAGATTCGTATGTAAATCTTTGGAGGAAGAAAGACTATTATTATTATTATTATTATTACTATTATTATTGTTGCTGTTATTATTATTATTATTATTATATTTTTATTATTATTATTGTTAACCAAGGAGGGTGAGGACTACTGCACTACAACGTCGTGGATTCACGCCAAAGTCTCATTCGTCCTCCTGAGGTCTGCACTACGGTGCTTTAGAGGCTCACGTTGTACGCGAAGAGTTCCGTTGAATAATACCAGAAACCCATAAGGGTTGAAACGTATAACGGCCCCTTGTGTGCCGTCATGATGGATTATGATAAATGCGTAAGACATTGGCTTTTTTTTTTCTTTAACTTAAAATTTTCTTTTTCCTTTTTTTTTTAAATTATTATTATTATTATTATTATTATTATTATTATTATTATTATTATTATTATTATTATTATTATTTCCTATTGGGATAAACTGTTTCAACCAAAACCCGTGGCAGGGATGGCAGACAAGTTAGCGCACTTGCAAGAGCACTTGCCCCCCACAGGAGCCCATGTGGTACATTTATTATGACTCTTGCCCCCCCCCCCCCCCCCCCCTCCCATGGTGGCCCGGGTGCGACTCCCAGCGTCACATGTGGGTTCTCTATTCTGCTTCGTGAGGTTTTTCTCCGGGTACTCAGGTTTTCCTCTCTCCTCAAAAACCAAACGACGTTCTTAACGCTGTGCAGTGTCCGCCAACAAGTGCCCCGGGCCAGCGCTAAATGAACCATATTCCGGTCATTCCGTTCATTCTGCTATCCATAATCGGGAGCAGAATATTCCGAGAACGGAGTAGCCAAAAGAACATGAAAACCGTCTATTCCGTGTATTCCTATTTCGGAATCGTACCAAAGGAACGCGCCCTAATTATTGTTCTGTTTTTTATTACCATATCTTTACTTGCAAGAGCACTCCAGTGAAACGTGGTCTCGATTATTTATGGATTGGGTGGGGCTCGATGCCCGTCACACCTTTTCTTAGGTCTTTGAAGAGCCAGTCTGAGTTAGGTTGCCTTTTAAACTGTTGTAACGTGCTCCTTATAGTTTTAAGATTTCTGATGGTTTGTTGTACTGCATAAACCTCAATGAGATCAATGTAAAACCCAAGTGAAATACAATGGAACCTCCATTAAGCAGCCACCTATTAAGCGGCCACCCTCTATTAAACGGCCAGTAATCAAAGTCCCGAAATAATTGCAGAATAATATTGTAAATCAAACTTCTATTAAGCGGTCACCTCTATTAAGCGCCCGCGGCCACCTTTTGCCCGTCCCGATGAGAGTTTTCCTAATGTTTTCACCTCTATGACACTTAGTTTGGCTTTTCAGCAGCAGACTTCCTTGCACATTATTTATAAATTAATCATGAACCCGTAATGCAACTTACGTTCTAATTCGCTGCGCTTAAACGAACGTAAATTATTTTCACCTTAAATGCTTTAGAAATGCAACACCAAAGGAATGATGGTTGGATGCTCAGGCAATCCAAGCTGACATTTATTAATACATTTGACGAAAGAATATTACAGTTAATGTGCCATAACAGTTACAATCCCAAATTATCAGATATTGCTAAACGTTTAGATACGTCTTCAAGGGCATGCATGTCTTTAGCATAGTCCGACTTCCAGCGACCATGTAATTTAAGTAAACGTTCCGATAAACTGGTGCTGTTACTAACAACGGATGTAGCTCCTCCCGATCTTAAACTATGCAGGCCATACAAATTGTAATCTAAGCCAAGATCCTTAAGACAATTCTTAAATACCTCCCTACATCTCGTGTATGAGAGCTTATTTCCATACAACTTGTAAGTATTGGAAGATTTGAACAATCTTAACGGTCTAAAGAGTGGTAAATTGCTATTAAGATCTACCTCAGCCATCCGAATGTACCTTTCTAGAAGGGCAACAGGACAATATTTACTAAATAACGTCTTAATGTAAACTTTATTCCCTTCTCTGTAAACATCATTCTTGGCACGAGGCACAAACACACACAAATGATTGGGCAAAAATTCCAGATGGTTAAGCAAAATACTACTAAATTCATCTTAACGAAAGAACCCCGCGAATCCTAACGAACACATGCAGGCTAAACGCAAATCTTTCAGATTAGCTGACGGACCAGCATACTTATCAATGATTTTCTTAATAATATCGCCAGAGATGGGTTCCTTCTTAGCAACAGCTGGTTTACTACGTTTAGCCGCTTCTAGCAAATTATGACAAATTTCCGCATCCAAAGGATTGTTAATGATGCCGGGAATAAAGGAATGAAACCATTTAAGGGCTGCAAGTGTCAACGATAGTGTTGCATAAGACTTGGAACTAACATATACCTTATGAAGGTAAGCAATTACAATCAAAACCGAGAAAGGAGGCGACAGCTGAATACTGGACAAATTACACCATCTTGAAAACTTGACAATTTCTTTTGTATATCTTTTAACTGTAGAATCCGCCTTAGACTTCATTAACAAGGCCAGGAGATCTTTGGTGTTTGGTTTAACGTGGTCCGGGATGTTTTCCTAATAACCTTGAGTGGCAAACATCTATTGAAAAACAAAACAAGACAAAAGAGAACAGAAAACATGAAAAGCAACCACCACAAAGTAAATACAAGATTCATAGCAATACCAGACTCCGAAATCAGGCCAGCGCCTCCTTTCAATCGCATGGACAAGCGTTCTACTAACGTCACATAAATAACCTTAGAATATAAACTGTAGACGATAAACTGCTCTCCCAACCCAAAGCCAGAGCCCTCTTATGTATGAGTGGACAAGCGTCCTTATACCTACTAGACAAATCTCAAATAAAATCATTGCTGATCATCATAACGTAAACGAGACCCAGTGGCCAAGCAATCAAAACTTCATACGGACAGCTAACATTTGTCCAAAGAATCTCTTAGAGCCTAACAAGGAATTGGTGTTCCGCCCATGTTTCAGAACATTCCTTCCGCTAAACAACTTATAATCCATGACAAAACTAAAAAATTTTCTGCCAATAATGGGCCAAAAATACGACGAAGGCCAGAATGGTACAACTAAAGTCGCCACGGCCTTGGATGTATACAAATAGTGAATTGTTCTATGGATTAGATTTACCGGGGGAACAACCAAACAATTTTCCCCTGTCAAATTCTGAACGAAGAAATCCACTCCGCTACATCCTGGGTTCCAAAACCTTGAATAGAACTTTTTAACTTTCGTATTATAGAAATTGGCGAAACAGTCCACTGTATGTGGACCCCAAGTATAATCCAGGAATTCAAAAAAGGAAGTTGTAATTTGCCAATCGTCTACATCAATAATACGACTAATAAAATCCGCCCTATCAATCTTAGTTCGGGGAATCCATTACAATTCCAGTTCAATTCCATTATCAACACAGAATTAAAATCTTAAGGGCTATAACATGTAAATCTTTTCTCATGCTTACAACTTGGATAATTCTACAGGCATTTTGACTGTCAGAAAACCATTTAATGTAAGAGCCTTTAAGAAGGGGCAAAAATGACTCAAGCGCAAAAACAATAGCTGTTAACTCCCTCCAAGTGGAACTCATACCACACTCGTTTACATGCCATTGCTTATGACATACCTGATCCCCGTTAACATTTAAAATGTGCACCACATCCTGTAGCACTAGCGTCAGAATAAACAACATATTTAGACGGTCTGAACGGAGGATCTATACTCTTCAAATTCAGTCTATCTAAAGTGGTTTCCCAAAACTCAATTTCTCTTACACGATACTGATCCAAAGTAAACTTCGAATCCCAATCCTGCGCTGCTGCTACAGATATTGAGCAATATCTGGTCATAATTCTGGAGATGTTCCCAAACACTGCCCCGGCGGAAATAATCTTACCCAAGATGGAAGCTAATTCCCTGGCAGATACGTTAAAATGTTTTTGAGACATACTTCGAACACAGCCCGCAATACTAGACAACCGTCTATCCGAAATTCGAATAGTTCCGTGACTAGAGTCCCAAACTATACCTAACCATTCAATGACCTGACAAGGAGTCCAATGGGACTTCTCGTCGTTGGTAATAAAACCGGCTTTATATAAATCAGATCTAACACAGACGGCTAACGCTGCACAGGAGAATTGATCAGCCTCAATTAACCAACCGTCGTCCAGGAATATAGCAACACTGATCCCGTGGATCCTCCAATATTTTTCGAGTGGCTTAAGGCACTTAGTAAAGATAAAAGGGGCTGAAGCTAATCCAAAAGGTAAAACAGTAAATACGAAATACCTGAACTTAGTATCACCTGAAAACTTCCACGCGAAACCAAAGAAAGTCTGATGATTTGCACAAATATCGATATGATGATATCCACTCTTTAAATCAAACGAAATCATGAAAGCTCCTTTTTGGAAATAAGACAAGGCTACCTTCCAGTCTTCGTATTTGACTCTTGTTTGATAAGATTTTTATTAACGTACCTTAAATCTAATATTAACCTCTTCTTCCCATTTGGTTGAACGGACACAGATAGAGGGTTAACCACATAAGGGGGAGCTTGGACGTCTACCACCCGATACGTATACAAAAGTTCTAAAATTGTTTCCTCGACAAATTTTGGATAATGCAAAGAAGACATATTGTTATTGAGAACGTTCCCGGAGGGAATTGTCTCGAAAGGAAGACGATAGCCGTCTTGAATGATCGATAAAGTAAACTCAGGCGCACCTATATCATGCCAGAAAGATATATTTCTCCTCAAACTGCCTTTGACCTGCAATGCGGCCGACCCAGTCAAGCTTTCATGTTCGTAATCATTTATTACCTCGATAAGTTCGTCTAAAGGAGCGTCATTAACACTAAAATTTGGATGCTCCATCACTGAATCCTCCTGATCCGGGCTTAGTAGGTGTGGCGCTGCTCGAATAAAGGAAACCGCTTCTGTTGGACTGTGCGACAAAAGGGTTTCCGACTCTGCAGTCCTTGGCCCAGTGCCCGGCGCGATTGCATCTGTAACAACGGTTGACGCCTGCAACATATTCTGAACGGCCTGGGAAAAAGAAATTAGAACATGATGAAAAAATTAAAAAACTGGCAAGGGCGGGCGGGTGGGGCTACAAACTTCAATGTGAGCA
This sequence comes from Montipora capricornis, assembly GCF_036669925.1. NCBI lineage: Eukaryota > Metazoa > Cnidaria > Anthozoa > Scleractinia > Acroporidae > Montipora > Montipora capricornis. Next base: position 11,567,894 of record NC_090894.1, read on the forward strand.
TGGAAAGCGAGAGTGAGAGGACTAACTCACACTGCACAGACTTTAAATACTGAAACCCCACCAATCAGAAATACCCAAGGGACACGCCCAAGCGGCGTGTCCTGCTAATGAACTGTAAAAACCGCATACCAGCAGAAAATATATTTACGTTCTAATTCGCTGCGCTTAAACGAACGTAAATTATTTTCACCTTAAATGCTTTAGAAATACAACACCAAAGGAATGATGGTTGGATGCTCAGGCAATCCAACCCAACGTGAGATATCACAAAGAAATGAAAGGTCTTACCGCGAAAAAGCTGAACATCGCTAGTAGATTTAAACTTTTTAGAAGTATTGCCCAAAATAGTCTTGAATGCCTTTC